>NW_027554414.1:0-87327 GCF_053574225.1 Canis aureus | reverse complement strand
GACGGACCAGAGTCCCGGGAGGAGGGGCCCTGCGGCCTGCCCTCCGCACCTGCAGCCCGGGGACGCCCCGCTGTCTGGGTGTCCACGGGGCCGCCCCTGGGCTCACCCCGGGGAGGGGCCGAGCGGCCGCCCCGCGCCCCGCGCCCCGCGGAGGAGGATGGCCCCGGCAAAGCCGCAGACCCGCTGTCCCCCTCTGCTCGCTGTCCCCCTCCCCACGCACAGGCAGGACTGAGGGTCCCCAGAGTCCCGGGAGGCAGCAGCAGGGCCCTCCCGGGTGCCTTCGGGCCCCAGGACGCACCTGAGCCCCCCAGGCCTGGGTCTGTCTCGCAGGCACCAGGGAATTGCCGCCGCCGCTGTCCCCCTCCCTGGAGCCCCGCCGCTCTTCTGTGGGCTCCAGGTCTAGAGTGGGAAACCGCATCATTTGGGCCACGTCAAGGGGCCACTTTCCACGCGGCACAACACGGGCAACACACGTCAGCCCCGGTGGCTGTAGACGCGGCACCTCGCCATCTGCCTGGCCAGGAGCACCCGCTGTGCCATCCCCAGCAGCTCAGGTCACCTCGCCTGGTGGCCGCAGGCCCCTCCTCCTGCACAGGCCTCCCCAGCGCAGCCCTCCTGGCTCCACCGCAGTTCCCTGTCCCCCAGTGCCCAGGGCTCTTTCTGGCAGCCCCTGGGGCAGGGGGACTGGAATTTGCCGGCCCTCCCTGTTTTCAGAAGACAGGACGACGTGTTCCTCACCTGTGCCCACAGGTAGCAAAGTCCACACAGTCGCTCAAGCATGGAGGACCAAGAGTGGGCTCTCTGGCTAAACGTGTATTTTTACGTCCTAATGGTATTATGGAAGGAAAGCTGAGTAATGTCCAAAAATCCAGCAAGCCATCCAACAACGGAGGAATGACCAATGCCCTGGGACCCAGGTCACAGCACCCTCCCCCGTCAGCAGCACAGTCATGGGCAGGATCTGCGTCCATCTCCTTTACAGAGACACAGAGAAGGAGACACCAGGCCCCCGTGGGAGCCCCTGATGGCACCCGGGTTGGGGTACGGGGTGGGTGCCATGGGCCAGGGGCTGCGGGTGCACTCATCCTCTCTGGTCCCGTCGGCTGGGCAGTCTGCAGCCAGGGAGGAGGACGGGCACGCTGTCTGAGACACACCGCGGGGCCCACACCCCGTGCTCCTGTGGATGTCATCAGTTAAATCGTGTCTCCCCCCCTCCAAAATCCACATGCTGAGCTCCTAACCCCGAGTAGCTCAGAACGTGACCTTCTCTGGGACTAAGGTCACGCAGACGTCCTTGAGATGAGGCCACCCTGGGATAGAGTGGGTCCTAATCCAACAGGACCGGTGTCTTTCCACAAAGGGGACCTCGGGAGACAGACACGCACACACTCAGAGAAACAAGGCGGTGACCCTGCGGCAAACAGGAGCCACGGGAAGGTGGGAGGTTCCTCCCCCAGGGAACTCGGCCCTGAGACCCTCATCCCAGCCTTCCGGCCCCCACGGCTGTGGGAACAGGTATCCACACCCCTGCTCTCGGGGCTGCGTGCGGGCGACCCTGGCCACGAGCACCCCAGCACGCGGTCGGCCCTGGATACCGTTGTCCACGACGGATCGTCAATATTGACCAACAGCAGAGTGGCTGCTGCACAGACCGGGATGAGACACTCTGCTCTTCCTGGAGGCACCTCGTCCCTCCCCGAGGGACGTGAGCAGAGGGACGGGAGCCATCGTGGTCAGTCATCCTGTGTCCCCAGTCCCGGAGCACACCACCGGGCATCGCCAGCGCCTCGTTAGAGACGGGAACGCGGACCTCCTGGAGCAGGAGCACAGCCGGGCGTTCCTCGGACCTGTCATCGATCCCAAATCTCAGGCTTTGCCTTTGAGGCTCACCGCGGCTGAGGGCTTGTCCGACCCAGAAACCCCGGAACTCTGCGGGACGGCGGTGGGCGTCGAACGGCAGGGCTGCGGCCTCGCCAGCAGCATGTGGTGTCCAGGCCAAGAGCGCAGTCGTGTGCCTCCTCCCCCAGCTGCGTGACTCTGCACAGGTTAGTCTCCCTCTCCGTGCCCCATCTACTCGGCGAATCGGGGATGTAAAAGCTCCCGGCCCGCGGGGTTACCCCCAGTGCACGCAGAGGCTGCACGGAGCATGCAGGAGCGCCAGCTGGTCAGTGTTCTGGGCGCGCAGGACCCTGTGACCGCCAGGCCCTGCACACAGTGGCCATAGCAGCCAGGGAGATCGCCGTAAGCCGGCTTCTGTCTGGGGGCACTCGCCACGTTCCTGGGGCCTCTGCCAGAGACTCGGCCTCCAGGCCAGTGTTCCTCCCAGGGTGGATCTGGGAATGAAGTTTCCCCGTGGGTCTTCTGGAAACCCCATGGAAATGCAGGCCGCTAGGGGACCAGGCGGGTGGTCCTCACCAGGGAAGTGGGTCAGGAATGCTCATTTTGCCAAGACTGTGTCCAGGGATCAAAGGGCCCCGCCACGGGCTCCGTTAGCCGTAGAAACCTGGACACGGGGCTCAGCCTCCTCCTGTCCCTGGTGCCTGGACAGGCACCTTCCCGGATACGTCCCGGTGACTGGTTGCCGGAGGGGAGGGAGCCCAGGAACGCAGTGTGGACGGAGACTGGAAATGGCCACAGGGATCCGACCGGGACTCCTCCAGCAGGAATGGGCAAGGACTCCATCCAGAAGCTGGAGGCGGCCAGGACGGACTGAGGACCACGCCGGGCGGCCACTGGCCACACACCCCCACCCACGGCAGGACACTGACCCGTCTGGCTGAGGCCCCCCAGGGCGCAGGCGGCCGACAAGGAGAGTGAGCGGGTCCTCCAGCCAAACCAGGGGCCACAGCTGGATGGGCAGGTGGGTGGTCGCCGAGCCACACAGCAGAGCGGCAGGACAGGACCCACTAATGTCCCCCTTCACCCATCGCTGTCCCCATACCTCAATGGCCAGGAGGACCACCTGGGGCCTCACAGCTGGCTCTGCCCCTTCCCTGCACGGGGCCCTGGGCTCACGGCGTCCTTGCCGCCGTGCCCGGGGGTCAGGCCAGCCCAGAGTGCCAGGCTCCAGACGACATCAGACTGCATGCCCGGTCTGTAGGGACACCTGGCCGGCGGTAGGAGTTGGTGTCACGGGCACGGGGGCCTTTTGCTTATCACTAGGTTTCGGCCCTAAGCAGAACAGGACTGCTGGCCGGTGGGAGCGGTCGGGGCCAGCGCAGTGACCCCACAAATAAATACGTATGTGCTCAAAACTGTGGCCAGGGCTCCCAGAAAGCAGCCACAGCGTGTGACCTCTGGCCAGCCCTGGGGGGGCAGAGTGCGGCCCGGCTGTGCCATTGTGACTGTGCCCGGGCCCCCAGCAGGGTGAGCAACCGGAGGCGGTGGATGGAACTGGTACCCTGAGCTCTGGAGGACCAGAACTGTGGTGCCCAGACAACAACCCCAGACCCGGAGCTGCTGGAACTGACCTCTTCTCTTCAGAGCCAGGGGTCCTGCGAGGTCTGTGTCTTCCTGGGGGGCCAAGTGGCCTCAAATGAGTGGACGCTGGCCCCGGGCCGGGCAGAAGGGTCTCACTGAGCCCAGGACTGAGGCTGCGGTGGAGGTCGGTAAGGCAGGGTGGGAGGTTCCTGAGGACTCCAGGACCCTGGACGGCAGCCGCAAGCGAAGGGACGGTCTAATGGCCCCTGGTGGAGGCGGGGTGGACGCTCTAGGTGACAGGCAGCCCCTTCCAGCCCATCTACGTCCACTCAGGAGTTTGAAGGGAGAGCCCTCCTCCCAGATGTGACCTCCCCTCCTTCAAGAGGCCAAAGTGTGTCCCCTCCGGCTCCTCTAGACCGCAGCTGCTTTCTACTAAACCCGAAAGATGCCACATCCCGGGCAGGCACTTTCCCAAGGAGGACGGGACCCCCGGCCTGGCAGTGGACATGAGGGGATGCATGTCCCCTGCATGCAGTGGCTCCGCCCGTGCCAGGCTCCCAGGGCCCGGGTGGGTTTTCACTTATTCCTGGTGATCCCGGGGAAGACAAAGGACGTGACAGCTGGCGCCACTATTGCCACGTGTGCCTTGGACCCGAGTGTGGCTTCAAGGGGCAGCGGTCCTCAGGCGCTGTGCCCCGGATACCGGGAGGTACGGGGCAGGGGCGGTCAGGGGAGTCGGTCTTGCCCTGAGCATCATCCCAGAGCACAGGTAGGGCACGGAGGCAGCTCGGACACAGCTCCAGCATCCGTTGGTTGACGTAGAACCTGTGGCCACGGTCCTCTCAGAAAGGACAGTGCGTGGTCCTCCCGGGAATCGACTGGGCTGGGGGCCACCCCTGAAAGCCTGCTCTGTCCCAGGCCAGGCCGGGGAAGCAAACTGGAAACTGTCAGAGTTCAGGAACAAGGCCGAGGCTGGTAGAGACGGTGAGCGGGGACCGACGGTCCTCTCCAGGGCTCCTGGGGACGGCGGGAGGCAGAGCCTTCTGGAAGACGCCCGAGGGAGACCTCAGTGACAGATCGCTAAGGAGAAGAGTCTGGGGAAACGGGGCCTTTGCTCCCTCTCCCCGACCCCTACCGTTCGGGACACAGGGCTCTGGCCTTCCTGGTTGGGTCCCGTGATGACCCGATGAGCCCAGAGGCACGCGTGTCCACACCAACGCTGGCTGGCCTCAGCCCTCAGCGACCCCTGGGCCACGCGCGTGATGGGCGGGGACCCATATGCTTCAATCAGGGGCTCCAGTCCGAGGCCCCGAAGCCAGGGCCACCAGGGGCAACCTAGGAGACCCACAGTGCTGCGTCCTGAAGACACAGCGGTGACCAAGTCCCACCCTGCCCACCAGGAGCCACAGCCCAGCGGGGGAAAGACAGGGACACAGGCGCAAAGCGTGCCACTGGAGGGGACAGGCGGTCAGTGAGCGCGAGAGCCTCGCACGCTGGAGGCAGTGCTGGTGTGGCCCCTGAACAGAGTGGGGTCCCCTGGCTGAATGGGGACGAGGATGAGATTGTGTACGGGTTCCACTCCGCGTGGCTTAGTTTGGCCACTGGGGATGCTCAGGGTCCTCGCAGGTCACCAAACCCGCCATAGTACTCGCTCTCCTGGGGAGCAGCCCCACGGGGACCAGAGGCCACCTGAGAGGCGGGCCTCGCCTCCGGCCCTGCCCAAGCCCCTCCGGCCCTGCCCAAGCCGTGAGACTCGCTATTTACAGTGACACGGGACTCGGGGACCCGGCGGCGGGCATTAAGTGGATTCATGTCACCAGGGCCAGGGGTCAGTGTGAAGGTGGGGAGGCCGGCAGGTGCCCCTGCCCCACACCAGCTGACACCAACTGAGGCCTGCTCCAGGGAGCCCAATGCTTTTGGCTCTGACAGCTGCGCCGGGAGGGGGAGGCTTCAGGAGGATTTGCGCTACAGAATAGCATCGCTGGCTGGTGGGTAGAGAATTTGACCCAATTAGAGATTACCAGTTTCAGGAATTACTGGAAAAGAAATCTCATTAAATAGGTTAAATATAGGAGCCAGAGGCTGAGAAGGCCATCTGGGATTCACGGGAAAACCAAAACCCACACGGGGTGCCTTGCGCTCTGTGACTCTGCCCCCCGGGGGGTGCTCAACTTGGACTTGGGCGGCGCAGTGTGCAAGGCCTGGGCTCGGAGCTGGCATGGGCAGGGCCGCCACCTCTGCCTCCCCGGGCGGGAGCGGCTGCTTCCAAATCCACCACCACGGGCCGCAGCCCCCTCCCCCCACCAGTCCCCCTCTTCTCCCTCTGGGTGTGTGGACCCCCCAGGGAGCCTGTCGCCGTCCCCCCACCCTGCACTCCGTGGGCAGCTGCAGGTGCCCTCCAGCCAGGCCAGAGGTTTCCTGCCCGGCCCAGGGCCCGCCAGCTTGCCCTCCTCCCACCACCCAGGGAGGCTCCATTTCCATAAAATGCAGAGGGGAGGATCTTCCCATTCCCTGCTCTGAAAGAAAGAGGCTTCCTTCTGCCTCACAGCTTCCCCAGGCACCTTTCACTGCGCAGGTTCTCAGGGAAAACCCTGAAGGGAGCTTCGCCCTGCCTGCCCTCCCCCCCAGCCCCCCACCCCCCTCCCCTGCTCCAGAGATGCCTCAGGCAGGACCCCGCTGACCTGGGTTTCACCCAGCCTGGCAGTGACTTGACCAGCATACCTGGTGGCACCAGGTAACGTGATGGCGCTCAGGGAGAGGCTGGGCAGGCCACCCCCCTGCCCTGCGCCCCTGCCCAGCCCCCTGCCCTGAACCTTGCCCATCCCCCCTGCCCATCCCCCCAGCCCTGAACCTTACCCAGCACCCCTGCCCTGCGCCCCAGCCCTGAACCTTGCCCAGCCCCCCTGCCCATCCCCCCAGCCCTGAACCTTGCCCAGCCCCCCAGCCCTGAACCTTGCTCAGCACCCCTGCCCTACACCCCTGCTCTGCACACTTAACCAGCTGCCCTGCACCCCTGCCCTGCACCCCAGGCATGAACTTTGCCCAGCACCCCTGCCCTGCACCCCTGCCATGTGTACTTTCCCAGCACCCTCCCTGCACACTTGCCTGGCACCTCTGCCCTGCACCTGCACTCCACACCCCTGCTCTGCACCTACACCCCTGCTCTGCACACTTACCCAGTACCCCTGCCCTGCACACCTGCCCTGGACCCCTGCCATGTGTCCTTTCCCAGCACCCTCCCTGCACACTTGCCTGGCACCCCTGCCCTGCACCCGCACCCCGCACCCCTGCCCTAAGCCCTGCTCTGCACACTTACCCAGTCCCCCTGCCCTGCACACTTGCCGAGCATCCCTGCCTGCTGCCCCCAGCCCTCCTGGTGATTCTTGAACTGTTCCCAGACATCCCTGCGTGGCCAGGGACCAAACATTCCCTGCCTTAGAGTTCTGCCCAAGTGCAGTGGCCAGAGAGGTGGAAACCAGGCTGCCAGGGTGCTTCAGGCACACCTTTGACAGGTGCAGGCCCAAACTGTGTTTGGTGTTGCAGCAGGAGTGGCACACACGGGGAAGTGCCCCTGTGCCCTGGGTCATTCCCAGGTCAGCTCCGTCCACGTGCCAGAGAAGAGAGCCCAGCGGCACCCACCTCATACTGGGGGTCGATCACGAAAGGGAAGGTGTCCTCTGCACATGCACTTGGGGTCTCGGCCAGAACCTCCCGGGCTCCATCAGGGCCACGAGCTCACTCCCGAGGCCGTCACTGTGCCTGGAGCTCGAGATCTCTGGCAGCGGGCCAGCCCAGGGTCCTGTGTCCACCTTGCGGTAAAGGTGTGTCGCAGGAACCCCTCCTCCCCCTGCCCCACGCCCCTCGATGTCTGTCTCTGTGGTGGATGGAACGGGGCCCCCCAGAACTCTCATCTACCTGGAAGTGGTTAAGGCCCTCGAGATGCCATTGTCTTGCATCAGGGTGGGCCCCGAGTCTAGGGACAGGTAGGGGGCCTGTCCTTGTAGGAGGAGGAGACGACCCAGAGGGAAGCCGCAGGACCGCAGACCTGCAGGCCACCAGCCACGCTGCGAGGGGTGGGGAGGGATCCCCGCAGGATCCCGGGGCAGCGGCCCTGACGCTCTGGACCAGAACCTGGGGCACCGGGCGGTGGGAGAAGGAAGCTGTGATGCAGAATGACCACCCCGCCCGGCCTGGAGCCGTCTTCCGCAGCAGCGCAGGGAACTCTCACAGTCTCCAGTGACAATTATTTACCTCGTCCTTACCTCTCCCTTGTGACCTCCAGAGGCCACTTCTAGCTCACTTTTATGTCCCACTCCTGCGGCCCCAGGGCTGGGCTCCGGGTGCTGGACCCAGCGAGTGCTCATGGATTGGGGTGCGTAGAGTCTCACAACATCGAGGGTCTGGGGCCACTGAGTCAGGGCCAGCTACCCCATCCCCCGTGGTCCTCGGCATCCAGCGAGGGGGCCCCCCCGCCCTCACCGACGTGCTGCAGCCCGGGAGCGGTGCGGCAGAGCGCCCAAACGCCAACAGTGCACGAAGCCACGTGTCTGCGTGTGTCTGGTGGATGAGGACACGGGTGTCTTTCCCTCCTTCTATACGAGTTTCTGTGGTTTACAAAAGTATTACGACAGATTTTTATAATCAGAAAAATGTAATACTATGAGGTTCGATTGAAATCTAGCACATTGCAGGTTTGCTGGGAGCAGCAGTGAATCCGTCGGTGTATGAGAAAGGACTTTGGCCACGCCGGGCAGAGGCAAACATACGTTATGAAGGTCGTAATATTTCTTTTGAGGTAAGGACACGGTGCATGCCGAGAGAGGAAGGCGGGCTAATTCTTGCATTTAGCAGGCTAGCCAGTGCAATTATTGAGCTCCTGCCGGCGTGCCAGGGGAATGGGGAGTCTGGTGGGTGTGCCTCTGCTCCCATCAGGACGCTGGCTGGGGTGCTCGTCACCTGTCCCGCACACAGCTGTGGGGCAGCGACTGGAAGCAGTGTGCGGCCCCCAGCCCCCTGCACACCTGCGAGCACACTCTGATTTTCGCCATGGTTACCAGCGCGGGGGGCACAGTTATCTTGGCAAAACCCCACGGAACTCAGGGTTTGGCCTTGCACACCCACCTCACAGGTTTGGTTCTGCCGCGAGCCTCTCTCCGGAGCAAGCCCTCCCCCTGTCCAGGTGAGAGTTCCCCGTGCTTGGCCTCGACGTTGTCATCCGATAGAGGGAGGTGTCCCTGCTGGTCCCTCCCCACTGGGGACCTGCCGGAAAGCCTCCCCCACAGGGGCCCGGGAGGCCAGCGGGGCTGGGGGCTGGGACACGGGGGCCGCTCAGTGTGGGTGTGGAGTCAGCCCCGGACCACCCCCGTTCAGGAGGTTGTGTGTCACGGGAAATAAAAGTTTTCTTTTATGTGAAAAGGCATGGGGACTGTTCTAGAATAACAGGCAGCAGGATCGATTGGAGAACAGAAGCTCTGATGGATCTTAACAGTTCCTGAAGGAGCCCGAGGGGACCGTGAGGGGTGTGGGGACCGCCGGCCTCAGATGACACCAGGCGGTCACTAGGTGACCGCAGGCCGGGTGACACAGGCTGCGGGCGCCCAGGGGCTTGGGCATGGGGCACCTACAGCTTGCCCTGAATGGCTTCCATCAGAGAAGACCCCCCCTTCCTGCATGTGTGACACTGGGAGCGAGGAAGGGACGTGGAGGGGGCCGGACGCTGGCTCCTGGGGGGCAATGGCTTCTCAGGAGGCCTTGCTCGTCCTCGGACTGGCACAAGTCGCCCGCATCCTCACCAACGTCAGCAGGAGAAGCACACGCGCTGTAGAGCCTCAGGGACCCGAGATGTGGTGACGATCCCACGTGGAGCACAAGCCGGTGGTGAACGAGTGTTCTGAGGCAGTGACGGTGTCGTGACCGAGGTGAGCGACAGCACAGCTGTTGCACGCACGGCTGTTCAGGGCAGCCGGACGAAGGACAGGCCGCTTCCCACGGAGCCACAGGGAGGCCGAGAACAGGCCTTGAAAGGACAGAGACAAGAAGCCCCCGCCAAGGTGACCGGTAGCGTGACAAGTGCTGCTGAGGCCAGAATAAACCTAACAAAAGAGACATGAGTCCCGTGAGGAAAAATTATGAAACCTCATGGAAATTGATGAGAACCCAATGAATGGAAAGAGATAGGCTACATTCACGGGTAAGAGAATCCAACACCCAATGTCCGTTCTCTCCAGACTGCCCTATAAGCAGATCGCAACGCCAACAAGAGTCCCGAAGAGTCTTTAAAAATAAATGGGCAAGCTGATTTGAAACTTCTCGCGAGGGTAGAGCTCTCCAGGGAGCCGAGACGCGCAGGCACGGGGAGGAGGGACGAGCTGTGGGAAGGAACAGCGGCCCTCGAAGCAGACCCGCACGCTACGGATGCTCGTTGTGGGACGAGGCGGCGTGACCGATCACTAGGAAAGCGGTAGAGATTCAATAGCTGGGGAATTAAAGGGCAGTTCTTTATCTACGCCGCCCCCAAAACTCCGTCTCCATGGAATAAAGACAAATGTGAGAGGCAGGGTTTTAGCCCCTCTTAAAGAGTATGGAGGAGAGGGGTTGGGACTTTGGAGCAGGAAAGGGTTGTTTCAACAAGAGCCCAACAGCAAGATGGTCACCGAGCGAATCTGACGGCATTGCATAGAACATCTCTGCTCATCAAGAAGGCCCTGAAACCTGCAAGCCCAGCGGGTGTCTGGGGGGCTCAGTCGGTGATGCGGCTGCCTTGGGCTCAGGTCATGATCCAGGGGTCCTGGAGTGGAGCCGCACGTCGAGCTCCCTGCACGGGGGAGAGTCTGCTTCTCCCTCTCCCTCTGCTAGTTCTCTCTCTCTCTCCCATGGTCTCAAATAAATAAAGAAAATTTTTCTTAAAAAAGAAAAAGAACAACCCAGCCACAAGCTGGAGATGACATCGCTACCACCTACGTAGCTCAGAGTGGGTTCTTGCCAACGTGCACACAGAACTCATTGCTCAAAAAGACCAATGACCCACACCCTGAAAAGGGGGAGCTGACAAACTGGCAAAGAAGCATAAAGGAGAAGGTGCTCCAACCCCTTGGGCACCGGGAAAACCAGGAAGGCCCGTGGAGGTCACGGCGAACACCATCCCCGCCCTGGAGGTGCGCAGACGCGCGGGCGCTGCAGCGCAGGAGCCGCCAAGCAGGAGGGTCATCGGTCCCGCCGCCCTTCCTGGGAAGCGATATGGTGTCGTCCTGTAAATGCGTTCACCCATATGGGGCCTTGCACACGTGCACCAAAAGGTGCACAAACGGTCCATGAAACCGGGACCCCGGAAGTGAGCCCCACACCCAGCCCAGGGAAGACAGCTTCGGACAGGGCCGCGGACTACGAGGCTGCAACGAGAAGATCTCTACAGCCTGGTGCCGCAGCTTTGGTGATCAGAGGACGGGGGACGCCACTTCCACAAAACTGGAAAACGAGCACGTGGAAACTATAAAGAGTCACACATTCCAAACAACAGCGGCAGACTTGGGGTCTGCTGAGGCCCCCTTCCAGGCTGCAGGCCCCTCACAGGGCTATTTAGGGCTGCACGCACGCTTGAGAAACAAACAAAACAAACCTATTGCCCCGGATGGCGGGGGGGAGCACATCCCGCAGCAACGCCCAGGTGGCCAGTCCTGCACAGAGGCCTGCTCGGGGCTCCCCTCCAGGGCCGCGCACGGAGCCTGCACCTGCAGGTGTGTCGCTGACTCACGTAATCGGGAGATTCATCCCCAACTTCACATCATGAACCAGTGGCCAGGAAAATCATGTGCACACCGCAGGCCCTGCAGGGCCGCCCTCCGCCACCCACCCCCAGTTTAGTAGGTCTGCACCGGCCCGAGACTGCGTTTTACCCCGTTACCCGGAGGCAGGTGCAGGCACAGGCCTCATGTGCTGCCCAGAGCCCCCGGCACACACGTCTTTCTGCCCGGGGACCTGCGCTTGCCTGCCTCCCCCCTGCGGTCCATAAAATAAAAGGACTGAACTCTGAGCAGTTGGGAAAATATTGGTGATTCTGAAGCTGTGCATTTCCTGCTGTGTGAACAGGAGTAGAAATGGAGTGCGCGTGCCGCCCGGCCGACCCGCCGTGTTCCATCTATGACTGCGTAATGATCGAGCCACGGCTCCTGCCCTGGGACGTCAGGGTGGCTGTGTCCTGCTGTCGCTCTGACCCGGGGTGCAGCGTGGCCACCAGGCTCAGAGACCTGGCTGACCCCACCGCACCCAGCACCGCGGCAAGCCTTTCCACGCTACGCAAATGCACTTCCTCACCTTGAAGACTTGCAGAAGGGACACGGGGAGGAGAGGCACAGGCCTCCCTGGATTTCTAGGTCGTCGCTTCGTACAAGCGGAAGCAGAAAGCGCTCCGTGCACTACAGTCATTAAAGTATTAACGGCATGAAGGGCTCTTGTGAGCACACGCTAAGTGAGAGAAGGAAAAGCTGAAATCGTGCATGCAGTGTGCCCCCAAGCGTGGTGACGCCGTCCGGACGAAAGGTACGGCTTCCTACGGACGCTGTCATACTTCCTGCGGGGAGTCCAGAGTGGAGGCTGGATTCAGAGCCCCGTCCACGTGCCAGGCCCCGCCGTGAGCATGCTGTCCATCCTCCCTGGTCCGTCCCCCCCGAGATCCGTGAGCAAGGACAGGCTCAGGACCCTGAGCACAGAGGGCTTGCCCACCGTCCCGCAGCAGCCAGCAGGGTCGCAGCCTGCACCGGGGCCTTCCTAACTGAGGCAACGGGGAAGAAGCAAGCACGGAGGGAGAACCTGCCCCGGCCCAGAGGGCAGTGCCCGAGGCTCCCGCCGTATGCAGGTGTCTGGGCTCTGGGGGCCACCGAGGGGCCTTTCTCCAGGCAGATCGCAGAGACCCAGGGTGGGGGCCCTGGGCCCCTTGGCCTAGGAGAGGGCCCCTTCACACGACAACGGCACTCCGCAGGTGGCTCCTGCCCGGAGGCCCACACCCAACCATTTTGGGATGGGGGACAGTTAGTTTCACTTTGGGGTCGGGGAGGTGAGCCTCAGGAAGCAGCCTGGCCCCAGCTAGGCAGGCGGCGAGCACACACAGTGCTCTTGCACACGCTGTGACTAGTACACGTGTGTGTATCTGGAGGGCACGCAGGACACACAGGTGCACACGCACCCAATGCAGACTGTCCCCTCAGCCTGGGTGCTTCTCTAACAGGCACACTCAGTGACGTGTGAATGCACGCATTCTCACACATGCAACTCTACAGAGGCACACACATGTGTACAGCACACATGCACACAGTCACCTGTGCACACGCACACGTGTTCACACAGGCACCCACAGGTGTGCACGTGCACGCATGCACATCCAAGCACAGATGCACAGGGGTCTCACACACCCATGCACACATGCACATGAGCCCAGCCAGCGTGGGGAGCAGGATGCTGCAGACCAAGCCCCTGCCATGCACCCCCACTCCCAGAGGCCCATCCTGCTGCACCCTAGCAGTTCAGTCCTTGCCGCGTCCCTGCCAGGTCGCAGATCCTGCTGTAGATCTGTCCGTGCGCCCACCTGGCTTTGGGAGCTCCGGCTGTCTCCTCTCTGTTGCTCGGCCTCCCCAGGTTCTGAGGGGAGCTCATCCCCGGGGCCCTCCTGGACCCCTGGCCCCACGGCCACTGCCTCCCTGTGATGGGGTGCACATCCTGCCCTTGCCTTCGCTCCCGTGAGGGGTCGTGCGGTCCCCACCACCGTGGAATCCAGATTCCTGATACCTGACAGGGCCCTCCACCTGCCTGGGCACCAGCCCCTCCCCTCGTCCCGGGCGCCCCTGTGGCAGCTGATCCCAGGCTGGCCGGCGACAGGATAACAGGGACCGACGCAGTATGAGAAGGGGGCCCCTGGTGATCACTCCCCCCGTACATTGGCTGCATGGCCAGGATGAGCTGCACCCGTGTGCGTGGGGCCCCAGCGTCTCCCCTGCGCTGATGTGTGGCTCTGTGCAGCTATCCGTGGGCAGCCGCTGGCAGGCAGGTGTGGCCCAGAGATGGGCAGATGCAGGCCCCTCCCTCCCTCCAGCCAGGGCTCCAGTTCCCTGAATTGCCCCAAGGCCTGACACAGCTTAGAAGATTAATTCTCCTGATTCTAAAATAAAAAAACCTGCACAAACTGCAGAAAATATTTTTTAAAAAAACACAGAAAACTACACGTACAAATCAAGGACATGTATCTCCTTTTAATTCACTAGCGAAACAGAAGTCTCTCCATCTATGTCCTACCTGTCTACATTTCTCTTTCATTTTATGTGAGGCTGTCTTTTTGTGTCCTTTGCTGATGTTTCTAGTGATGGTTAAAAAAAACAGATTTATGTATATTAAGGACATGGAGTTTTATGGTAGACGTGGAAAATAATTCCTGGCTATTTCACTTTTAAGGCTGCCTTTGTTTACTTTTTTGAGGTACGATTCACATACCACTAAACTCACCATTTTAAACGGTACAATTCAGTGGTTTTAATGTGTTTGGAGGGTTGTGCAATAGCCACTACCTCCTTCCATGGTGCTTTCACACCCCGGGAAGAAACACGGACCCTATTAGCCATTAGCCCTAGTCCATTCTCACCGTCATGCCAGCATCCTTCTACAGATTGGCCTATTCTGCAGAATTCATATGAATTTAATCATATATATATACACCTTCATGTCTGGTTTCTTTCATTCAGCATAAGGCTTTCAAAGCTCACCCACATTAGGGCTCCTGGGTGGCTCAGTCAGTTGAGCGTCCGATTCTTGGTTTCAAAGCAGGTCATGATCTCAGGGTTGTGAGATCGAGCCCCGTGTCGGGCTTCACACTCAGCAGGGAGTCTGCAGGAGCTTATCCCTCTCCCTCTCCCTCTGCCAACCCCCCCCCACTTATGCTCTGTCTCTCAAATAAATAACTAAAACCTTTTTTTAAAAAAAAAGTTCACTCATATGGTAGCATGTACCAGTACTTGGCTTCGTTTGACTCCTAAACAATAGTCTAATGTTGATACAGCACGCTTTCCTTCTCCATCCACCGGCGGGTAGACGGTTGGGTTGGCTACCGCGAGTAAAGCCGCCATCAACAGTGTGCACAATATTCGTGTGTGCGGACGTTTCCTGTTCTTGTGGGCACATACCACGGAGCAACAGTGCAGAGTCCTCTGGTTGACCTTAGAAGGCACTGCCAACATGATTTCCATCGTGAGGAAATTTTTCCATATCTTCGTCGACATCTGCTGTCAGTGCTGCCTTTTTCTATTCCAGCCATGCTAGTGGGTGCGAAGTGGTGTCTCACGGGGGTCTGGGTTTGCGATTCCCTGACGGCTGGTGACGTTGAGCAGCTTTTCATGTGCCTATTGACCATTTATATACATTATTTGGAGAAACGTCTATTCAAATCTTGGGTCGTTGGCACATTGTTGAGCCGTAAGATGACGACTTCACATAGTCTGTAACTAGACACTTATCAGATAAACGATTTGCAAATGACTTCTTCCATCCTGTGGCTCTTCTGGTTACTTTTGAAATAATGTCTTTGAATGCATCGGAGTCTTAATTTTGATGATGTCCAAGCTACCTACTTTTTCTTTGGTTCCTTGCACTCGAGGTAGAAGTCAGGAGCTTTTCCTTAATTCAAGGTCACAAAGACTTACATCTATGTTTTGTTCTGAAAGTTTTATAGTTTCAGCCCCTACATTTAGGTATTTGATCCATTTGTAATCAGTTTTTGTTTATGGTGTGTAAGGTAAGTCTCCAAACCTATTCTCTGGTAAGTGCACGTTCAATTGTCCCAGCTCCATTTGTTGAAGAGACTATTCTCTTCCCACTGAATGGTCCTGATGCCCTTGTTGAAATTGGCGGACCTTATACGTAGAGTTTATTTCTGGACTCTGCATTATGTCCCGTGATCAGTGAGCCCATCCTTGCCCATGCCACAGTGTCCTCGGTACCACACTGTAGCTTGGTAGTAGGCTTTTGAAACTGAAGTGTAAGTCTTCCAACTTTGTTCTTTTTCAAAATTATTTGAGATATTTGGGGTGCTTGCATTTCCCTATGAATTTTGGGATAAATTTGTCAATCTCTTTTTAAAAAGGGTATTTTACTAGGATTATACTGAATCTGTAGATAATTTAGGGAGTGTTGTCATCTTAATAGCATGACTTCCAATCCATGAACATGGGATGTCTCCCCACATACCTAAACTGACCTGTGTGTACTGATCCTGCATCCACAAACTCAGACAACTTGTAATTAGCTCTATTGGCTTTATTTTGTGAATTCCTTCCTTGTGAATGCCTGTGTATAAGATCATGTTCCTCAACACTAGAGATATTTTTACTTCTTTTTCTGCAATCTGAGTACCTTTGTTTCTTTTTCTTGCCTAATTGTCCCGGTTAGAACCTACAGTACAGGGTTGAACAGCCGTGGGGGGAGAGGACACCCTTGTCTGGTTCCTAATCCTAGAGGAAAGGTACCAGCTTTTCACCATTAAGTGTGATGGTAGCTGTGAGGTTTTCACAGACGCCTTTTATCATATAAGGAAGTTTCCGTAAAGTCTTAGCTTATTGAGGGTTTTTACCATGAAAGGTAGTTGGATTTTGTCAGATGCTTTTCTTAGTGAGGTGATCATGTTTTCTTCTCCTTCCTTACATGAATGTGGAGTTTTATTTATTCGTTTGCCAGCGTTGCCATGACAAAGTACCCCAGGCTGCCAGCTTAGTGTATTCTAGTTCTGGGGGCTAGAAGTCCCAGATCCCAGTGTTGGCCAGGTGGGTCCTTCTGGGGCTGTGTGGGGGAGGCTGACCCCAGCCCCTCTCCAGCTGCTGGGGGTCCTCCATGTGGCGGCATCACCCCAGTGTTCACACGGCACTTGCCCTGTGTGTGTCTGTCTCCAAACTTTCCCTTTTCATAAGGAGACCAGCTTCCTCTAGGATGGCCCCACCTTAACTTCTTGCATCTGCAACAACCCTATTTCCAGGTAAGGGCACATTGCGAGGTTTAGTGTTAAACTTTAGGGGGGACACAATTCAGCACATCAGAGCTCAAGCACAGTAAAATACCAATGGTAGACTATAGTCTTTCGCCTGTGAATAAACCCACGTAGCCACCACCCAAACGCAGACACTCCATACGTCCAGCACCCCACAGGCTCCCTCGCACCTCCCCATGAGACTTCCCTTAAAAGTATTGGCGGGTTTAGCACGACTTTATTTTGAAACCAAAGACCTGTTATGATTTTTCAATTTCTCAGTTGAGCCCCTGGGAACCCCCCCGCCCCGAGCTCCACGCTGAGTCTGTCGGTTTGTGCAGCTAAGATCAGAGGAGATCTCTCTGTTAACCGCTCCCGATGAGTCACAGGCCATCCTGCCTGGCTCCACTCCTGGCGTCACACACTGAGCAACCAACAGTCTCTGGGGAACATCCGGCTAATAAAGGGACCAGGTTGACTTCCCCGGTCCTCAGGGCTAACGGCTCCTGTCCGATGCCCTTGCGCCCCAGACCAGCTCCATGCCGTAGAATGACAGGTGGCAGCCCCAACCGTGCCCCCCAGGGTCCTGGGGCCCAGATAACAGGGGCTCAAGGCTGGGACGGATGAACCCCTTCCCTGGCAGCTCATATCGGACACTTGGTCACTTCTTCTCCTGGCTGTTTGCTCTCACGTTTGTTTCCTAGAACTCCACAGTGAGATGGCTAGAATGCAGAACAAAGTCCTCAGCCAAGGTGACACTGCAGTAGCTCTGCTCTCTGGCATCCTCTGCTCTGTGCCCCCGACGCCCCTCCAAAGACCCTTCCCTGGTTGTTGCAAACACACCTCGAGCTCAATCTGCAAAACTGAAATCCCCGCCCACATTTCTCCCGAGAAATCACACTGCTTTGCCCTTGTGGTTTTTTGCTTTGGTCTGTTTGGCGGGTGGGGATTTGAGGAGGGCCTCTCCTTCCTCATGCGCTACCTCTGTGACGCTGGGGACCTCCGCTGTCCCCACAGCCCGTGCTCCTGGAGCCGCCTGCTGTGAGCTGACACCTACCGTCCAGCTGGTGTTGCCCCATCCCCCCCACCCCCTGAAATGGCCGTCAAGTAGACTCTACGTGGAAATAGGACTGTGTCTCATCATGCTTAATGCTGTCCAGAGCCTCTTAATAATCCCTAGTGTAGACCAAAAAGGTTGTTTGTGCTCTGGGCTCCCCAGCCTTTGGGTCTGACCTCTCTGCTACCCCCACGCCCCAGGCCACGGCCCACACGAGGGGCTTGTAGTTCCTGGAAACCGTGTCCCTCCCCGTGGCCATCACACCCACAGGAGGCACAGGCCTCAGGGCCCCCACCCCCTCCTCCACCTGGGAGCCCTAGCTCAGGCTGCCAGCTTCAGTTCCAATCCCCACCTCTGGGGCTCTGACCCCAGTGACCCTCCTCCTCTGCGTGAGCCCCATCTTCTGAGCCTCAGCTCGCAAGCACACAGACTCTGCTCCCAGAGTAGTTATATCTTCCAAGGCAGAGTGACCCCGGGTTCAAGACCCTGTGCAGCACTTCTAGCCAGATGACCTTGAGCAAGCTGACCTCTGAGTTTTGATGTCTCCACCTGTAAAATGGGAACCACAGAGCCCCCCTTCAAGGCCATGAGAGGAATGGCCCTTACTACTGCTACTGGGGCTCAGGAAACGTTCCTTGCTAATGTTCCCTTTCTCACCTTTTTTTGATAAAAGATTATTTATTTATTTATCTATCTATTTATTTATTTATTTATTATTTGAGAGATTGAATGCAAGTGCAAGTGGGAGGGATGGACAGAAGGAAACAGAGAATCCCCAGCAGACTAACCAATGAGCCCAGAGCCCAACGCAGAGCTTGAACTCATGACCCTGAGATCAAGACCTGAGCTGATAGCAAGAGTTGGATGCTTGGCCAACTGAGCCACCCAGGCGTCTGCCACCCCCTCCTCATCTTTTGGGAAACTGTCCCCATGTTGGAGCAGTGTCTGTGCTCCTGAGAGTGAGAGGTGCGCTGACCAGCCCTCCAGGCCCAGGCATGGCTCAGCGCCCACTGGGGATGACAGTAAATGACTTCACCGTATCCACCCTGTCATTGTCCTGGGGGGGCACAGGGCCGTGTCTCCTATGCCGCAGGGACTGAGGAAGGGCAGCACCGGGGGCCTCGGTGATGACCCCCCCCCCAGCTGCCGCACAGAGTGGGCAGCAACCGCTTGGCTCTGTGGGCTCCCCTGTTGGGGATGCAATGGGGCGTCCCACAGAGGTCGGCTGGACCCCAGGAATCGCCACTCAGAGCCAACGGCTGGGAACTCCAGAGCTGCAGTTTCTCTGAACCTCTTGTACAACCCAGACCCGGAATGTTCTGCTTATAGCCAGTCCCCAGGTTCCTGCTCTGACCGCCGACGGGCTCTGACATCCAGACCCTCTGCACTCCACTCTGTCAGCTGCCAAGTGAAGGAAAAATTAAGCCCATTTGACAGAGGCAGGGTTTTGTGGACATACACCTCATGCAGAATTAAAATTATTCCTACGACACAGGGAAAACCACGTAGGGCACAAACATGGCCCTGAACATGTCTGCTCATGAAGTGTTCTCTGATGACTTCAACGAAGAGGGATGTTGTCCCTAGAGCAGCCCCAAATACCCTCAGAAGTCCTGTCAAGTTTTCTGGAAGAACCGAGAAGCCTGGCATCCTGTGTGTGTGGGCCCCGTGACCCCAGAGACCCTTCCCAGGGCCAGCCAGAACCACTGCGACTCAGAGGTTCCCCCACATCTGCTACAGCCCCACTTCCTGGCCCCCCCTGTTACAAATGAGGCACCCCTGCCTCGGCGTGTGAGCATCACGCGCCTCCTCCTCTCTGTCCTCTGCTGGTAGTGTCCCTGTCACCAGTCCCTGCTCAGGGTGACCCAACAACCAAGGCCTCGCCCAGAGCACGGCCTCCCAGCCTTACTGGACCGGACCCAGAGCCCAGTATCACACTCCGGTTCCAGTTCAGGCTGGGCCGCATCCCTGTCTGTAATCAGGTGTGTGTTTGCTCCCCTGTTCATGCAAAAGCTCGTCCATTTGCCTCGATGCCTCGGGACCGACATTTTCCTGGAGGAGCCCCAAACCTAAAGGTGGGCAGGCGGGGTGGCCAGTCCTGCAGAGGCCTCCGCACGGAGGGCCTGCCGATCGGGCTTCCCCTAGGACGTGAGGTTTGAAGAATGAGAAGAGTGACCTCTCCCCAGTTCATCCGTGCGGCCAGAATTGCCTGATACACAGTCAGACAAGCACTGCCCCCAAGACAGGACCTAAAGCAGCAGCCTTCCTGGGTGTAGATGCAAAGCCATTGACAAAACAGAAGCAAACACAGTTCACCAAGACAGATATTTTTTCTGTTTTCAAATGTGCATATTGGAATGCCTGGGTGGCTCAGCGGTGGAGCATCTGCCTTCGGCTCAGGGTGTGACCCCAGGGTCCCGGGATCGAGTCCTGCGTCGGGCTCCCCGCAGGGAGCCTGCTTTTCCCTCTGCCTGTGTCTCTGCCTCTCCCTCTCTCAGCCTGTATGTCTCATAAATAAATAAATAAAACCTTTTTAAAAAGAAAAATAAAAATAAATTTAAAAAATTTTAAAAATCACATGTACACATCATGACCAAGTGGGTTCAATTCAGGTTTCCAATGATGGTTTGAAATTCCAAAGGTCAGTCAGTGTAACCACCGTATCAATAAACTAAAGAAGAAAGGCTCAATCATATCAATCGTGCGCAGACGCATTTGACAACATTCAAAAAAAAAAAAAAAACCCTCAAGGAACTCAAAACAAAACAAAAGTAAAAAAAAAAAAAAAAACCCACAAAAGTAAGAATACGGGGAAACTCTCTTAACTTGGTAATAAGGATTTGCAAAAACCTACGTTGTTGGTCACAGTGGAATCGGGAGCGCGTTCCCCTGCGTGGAACCGAGGAGCTGCGTCCCCAGCGCTCGCTGTCACGAGGCGCAGACGCTCTGGGCTGTGTTCTCTCTGCTGGCAATGGGCACACGGACACAGAAATGACAAATGCCCTTATGGCTGCTCAGGAAAACGCAGCTGTCCTGTGACAACGAAGTGCCCGTGGAGTCCTTATCAGAGCCCTGTGAGTGGAGGAGCTACACGGGGTTTCCTGTTTGAGAACCCAATACGGAAGGGGGTCACTCCCTCCCAAATGGAGACACAGGGTTGCCGTTACTCTACTCAAATCCCAGCAGGACATTTCACAGGTCTGGACAAGATTATTCTAAAATTTACATAGAGAGCGTCTGCGTCTTGGCTTCAGCTCACGTCGTGATGTCGGGGTTGTGGGGTTGAGTCCCGCGTGGGGCTCTGTGCTCAGCACCGAGTCTGCTGGACACTGTCTCTCTCCCCCACTTCTGCCCCCCCACTTCTGCCCTCGCTCTCTTGCTTTCTCTTTCCCTAAAGAAGAAATTTTTAAAAATGTACACAGAAAGGCAAACGCAGATGGACAATTTTGACAAAGAAGAAGGAAGTGTGAGAAATCAGTCCACTGGCTGTAGGGCTTCGGGTTCAGCACTGGTGATGGGGACAGTGGGCCGCGGGGAAGGTGGGCAGCAGTGGGCCACACGCAGCCTTGCTCGGTGCGGCCCGTGGCCTTTAAGAGAGACCACGGAAGCAATGCTACGCAGGGACGATCGTGTTTCCCACGCGCTCCTGGAGCGCTTATCCACCCACCGGCAAAGAGAACCAAAAAGAGCCTTGACTGCAGCCTCACTCGGAGGAGATCACACGGTTACATGTAAAATATAAGACGATGAACTCTGAACTTTTGAAAGAAAACGTTAGAAAATCTTCGAGATCTAGAGCTGCTTGCAGAGTTCTCAGAGTCAACACCAAAAACATGATCCGTAACAGAAATGGATTAAACTTCCAAAGCACAGCTCTGCGAAAAAACAAAACAAGAGGAAACAAATAGGAACACGCCTGCAAAAGGGTTAAAAGCCAAGCTAGGAACTGGGGGAAATGTTTGTAACAAAGCGTATCTGACAAGCACCTGGAATATATAAGGAGCCCATAAAAGGCGGTGGTGAACAAGGTATGGACTCATGCACAAGGACACCCTAAGCCAGGAGAGGAGGACACTCTAAGTCAAGAGAGGAGGACGTCCTAAGCGAGAGAGGAGGACACCCTAAGCCAAGAATGGAGGACGCCCTAAACCGAAAGACGAGGATGCCCTGAGCCAAGAGAGGAGGACGCCCTAAGCCGAGAGAGGAGGACAACACTCAGTATCTTTAGCCACTAGCGGCAGAGCAAACAGAGCCCAAGGCGCCAGGGGCCATCCGCCAGGGGCCTCCCCTTCACACCTGCTAGCGTGGCTGCCCTGAACCCAGTCCTCACGCCCGGCGCCCCACAGCTGTGAGAACCTGTGTCTCTCGGGGTGCAGCCCCCCTGAAAACAGCCGGGTGTGTATTCCAGAGAGGCGAGCACTCCGCTCTCGCCAACGCCGTCGGGGGGATAACCCGAGACTGAAATAAGCGGCGTGACCCCAGCAGGTGGCAGCGGGACCGAAAGTCGTGAGAGCCTGGAATGCTGGACGCAGAGGCCCGAGGGCGCGGGGCCTGGCCGCACCGGGCCGTCCCCGTAAAGCATGACAAAGGTGTGCAATCCGCAGTGTGAGGAGCGACAGCTCCCTTGGGGGTGCAGGGCACGGGCGGTTTCCACCCACACGTGCAGCTCCGACGTGCACCTGCAGGGGCTTGCGGGCCCCCCACGCGTGACACCTGGTGGCGCGGAGCCCACGCTCGCTGCAGCCAAGTCGGCTGCCCCTGGACACCGCGCCACGGGCGGGCAGGCCGCGGCCACGGACACCCGCTGGGGGGCCTAGGAACGGTGGCAGAGGGAGAGGTCCCTGGGGTCTGCAGGCCAGTGTCGCCCCAAACTGCCGTCTGCCCGGAGCCTCAGAGCAGGGCTGTTTCTGGAAATGGGTGTAACTGGTGAAGGCTCTCGAGGCGAGGCCCTCCTGCATTTGGGGTGGGCCCTGAACCCAGACTGGCATCCTTGCGAGGAGGAGATGGGGACCCCTGGACCTCGGGCTCCAGCCCCCAGACTGCGGGGGAACACATCCCTGTTGCTCCCACTGCCAAGTCTGCATCCCCTAGGAGGAATGCAGAATTGTGCGCGTCCAGCCGTTGACCCAGCAGCAGTCGGTCCCGGGTCTGGTTCTGCCGAAACACCTCGCAAAGCACAGCTCAGCCCATGCGGGACGTCCTGGATGGACAGGAGGCCCGACAGGTGTGCAGAGGCCAACCCTCAGGCCCGCAGCAGGCGCCTGGCAAGGACCCAGGCTCCTCTGGCACTCAGGGCTCGGCCGGTGCCAGACGCTCAGACCGAAGCAGGTGTCGGCCCCCCCAGATTCTGGCTAGGATGGGGTCTGGACCGAATTCATGCATTTACCCCTAAGCCCCGTGGGATGGTGGAGGAGGAGGCGGTCCGGGTGAGATGAGGTCAGGGGAGCAGGGTCCTGTTGGTGGGATTAGCGCCCCTGGCAGGAGAGGAGCCCACGCTCTCTGCCCCGTGAGGACACGGTGGGAATCGGCGTCTACGAGCCAGGAAGCGGCCTCACCAGGACCCTGACCAGCCGGCAGCCCTGTCCGGGACGTCCAGCCTCCAGGGCCACCAGACACGAGGGTCTTTGGGCTCGGGGCTGTAGGACATCGCAGGCAGCGGCTGCCGGGCTGGCCCTGGAGAGGGAGGCTTCGACCCCAGGGCCGGTCCCCAGCAGCCTGGCACTCGCGGCGCGTGGGCGGCGTGCCTCAGCACTCTACAGTGAGCAGGCCACACGCACCCCAGCCCTTCACGTTCCCGAGGGCGGAGTGCTGAACCCTCTCCTCCCTCCCCGAATCACTGCTCCCCTCCGGATCCCGCTTGGAACGTGTCTACCTGGAATCTGCCGGGAGAACGCTTAGCAGGGAAAGGCCTCGAGATGATGGTGGATTCCCTTTTGAAATATTAAGAATATGCAGATTATAATATGTAGATTAGGCGATTGTGAGAGTTTATGTGAACGGACTTTCAATTGCTTTCTCTACAAATTTTTGTATAAATCATTCTTTTGGTTTCAAATTTTCTCTAAAGGAAATTGTACATCTCTTAGAGATTTTTCTAAACATTCTCTCTCTCTCTTTTTTTTTTTTTTGGAAGATTTTATTTAATTATTTGACAGGGGGAGGGGCAGAGGCAGAGGGAGAAGCAGGCTCCCCAGGGAGCAGGGAGCCCAATGCGGGACTCGATCCTAGACCCCCGGGGATCACGACCTGAGCCGAAGGCAGACGCTCCGCCACTGAGCCCCCACGCGTCCCCTCTGTATATTCTTTTAGCAACAAGACGACATTTCCATGTTTCAATATGTTTATCACAATGATTCTTTTCAAATCATTACCAGAAACGTAACCACGCCCCTCCGTTCCCATCCACACCTCATTTCCATCCTATAAAATGAGCAATACACAAATTTACATTCAATATCCATTCTCTGTTTTTAAAGAGTTTATTGAACTCGTCATACAAGGAAGGCACCACCTAACGTGGTCAAGGATAATCCACTTCCAGAGCTTGCCTTGCACCCATCGGAGGTGCTCTCGTCGGGTCTGGAAGATGCTGAGGCGGTGGAACCACTGCCGCCTGAAAGGGGGCCGGGGGGACATAGTGCAGACGAGGCTGGGGAGAAACCAACATTTTTGCCAATGACATAAACACCGACTCAAAACACATTTGCCCTGGGTCACCGGGCTCGGCTTTCTCCAGTTTTCTAACCTGAAGCTCGGGTTCCGAATTCAACTTTCTCCTCCTTTGACTGGGGCACTGAATGGTCTGTGCTTCCCTCTGGTGCGGCCGGAGCCGCTTCCTACAAACTCCGTGTATTTGCATTTTTATTCAGTCTTAAATATTTTCCTAGTTCCCTTGCAGATTTCCCTTTGATCATGGATGATTTTTTTATTGATTGATTGATTGATGATTGATTAATCATGGATGATTTTAAACCACACGGCTTCATTTCCAAGCGTTGGCAGATTTTCCTCTTTTCTCTCGGTTTTGGGTTTAGTTGAACCCCGCTGTCCAGAGGACATGTTTGTGCGAGCCCAGTTGTCCCTGGGCCCCGGCGGTGTCCCTGGACACAGAACGCGGCCGGTCACGGCCTCCGTCCCGCTCCCTTGCAGATGCAGAACGGTTGGTGCGGGTCGGTCAAGTCCTCGGCGCTCTGTGAACACTCAGGGTTCACGAAGCTCACAGTCCGGCGTCCGGCCCCCCGTGATCTCCCTGCATGCCCTGTGACCCCGCTGTGGGTCCTGGCGCTCCGTCCTGCCCTCCCAGGCTGGCACCTTGTCCTGCGCCAAGGGGCGGGGGCAAAGGGACCCGAGAAGCAGAGCAGCTGACCCCGTGCTCCTGGGGGAAGGGCTCTTTCTGGGGCACTCAGGCACCTGGGGCCTCAGACCCTGAGCTTTGCCGGGGAGGGGGGGCTGGAGCTGTTCCCTCAAAGCTTAGGAGAGCCTGGGCCCAGGCGCAGACAGGGAGGACTGCGAGGGAGGAGGGAGACAGGGAGCTGTGCTCTCTGCGGTGCTCCAGTGCCATCCTCTGCAGGGCCACCGTCACCTGCTCAGCAGCGGTTCACGGCCGGCTCCGTGGCTTCCCGTCTGCCCTCAGCAGTGAGGCTGGCACCAGAACCCGCCCGCTGTTGGGCTCTACCTGTTCCTCTGCAGGTGCATCGGGTGGGAGAATGGGGAGGGAGTGAGAAAGGGAGGGGGAGGGAGGGAGGTCAGGTCGGGTGATGGGGGAGGGAGGCGAGGATGGGCAATGGGGGGAGGGAGGGCGATGGGGGGGAGGGAGGAAGGAGGAGGGGGAAGGGGGAAGGGAGGGAGAGGGAGGGAGCATCAAGCAGCTCACAGGCGCTTTGTACCTCCTGTGCCTCCACAGCCATAGGGTGAGCAAGGCGACAGCTGGTCTCTGTCCTTGGTAGGGGCCCCCAAGCTTCAGGACAGACGGCAGTGCCTCTGCCCCGGAGTGAGGGGCGGGGGAAGTTGATCCCTCAGGGCTCAGGCTGAAGAGGCTGGGAGGACACTTGGTGAGGACAGACATGCCCCAACACCAGCTCCCGTGTGCGCGGGACCCTCCCCGACCTTACTGTGGGCCCCCCGACCTCACTGGGTGCTGCCTGACTTGGCTGTGGGATCCCCGACCTCGCCGTAGGCTCCCCGACCTCCCTGGGTGCTCCCTGGCCTCGCCGTGGGCCCCCCGACCTCGCTGTGGGCTCCTGTTTCGGCTGCGCCTCCATGGCCTTCATGACAAAGCAGTGATCACGAGTTCGGAGCCTCCTGAGTTCTGGGTTGTTTAGCAAATGGATGGAGCTGGGGCAAGGGCTGTGGGGTCCCTCCGCCGGCTGGTGTCAGAGCTGGGGTCAGTGTCGCCGAGGCCTTGCCCCAGCCTGCCGGGCTCTGCGCCAAGTCGGGGAAGTCGAGTCAGGTTGGACCACAGCTGCGGCCAGAGGATCCTGCGGGAACACAGCAGCGCCCAGAGCAAGGCGGCTCCCGGGCCCCAGGGAGAAAGTGGTGACAGGTGTCACCGTTAAAGTGGTAACAGGTGGGGTTTCACTGAGGCGTTACTGCCGCCGTGAAAGGAGCCCCCAGTATGGAAATGGGTTCGGGCCTGGGCAGCCTGGGCTCCTGGGGAGCAGGATGTGGGAAAGAGCACATCAGGGTGACGGGGTTCCGGCCCAGCCTGCAGGGCCTCGCTGAGGGCAGGCCAGGGCGTCAGACGTCCCCCGGGGCGGGGGTGGCATCTGATGTGATGTCGGGTTCTTGCTACACCTGCTTCTGCCCAGACGGACACGGAAGCCCTAGGTGGATGCCTGGCGGTAAAGGAGCTCGGTCAGGAGAGGGTCCCTGTCCCCATCTGGAGGCAGCAGCACGTGACTGTGTGGGTCTGTGGATCACCCCCAGGCCACGCGACGGGCCATGGCTCTGTGGCAATGGGTGAGCCTGTCGGGGGCCCTCCGGGGCCAGGACTCTCCGAGACGAAGCTGGACACAGGGCAGGACAGGGGACGCCCCAGCGGCACTGCCTTCTGCCTGCAGGCACCTGCTTCCTCGGGGGACAGAGCAGAAGACACCGCCAGCCCCGCACCCCGAGAGAGGGGCCGTTGGGGAGCAGAGCAGGTGATCAGATGCCCCCAGCAGGCCTCAGCACAGTCGTCCCCCCCCCCCCCCCCCCCGCTGGAAACAAAACTGACACAGTCGCCAAGCAGTTCTCTCGGGACCCCGGGCCAGAGGGACTTTCAGAGGTGTGGCTGCTGGGGATTCGGGGCTCCACCCAGTGAGATATAAAGAAGCCCTGTGGCCTGCGAGCAAGGGGCTCTGCTGCCCGGAAGGCAGGGGGAGCAGAGGCGGGGACCCGCAGCTTCAGCCCCTTGATCGGGGCTGGTGGGCTGCCCGAGGGAGGTGGTCTGCAGACGTCCCTCCGCCCCGCGCAGGCTCCTGGTGCCGCAGCAGGACACCCCTGCCTGCCCAGCCTGGCCTCCCGCACACGCCTGAAACCCAAGTCTCCATTTAGCTTTAATAGGGCACATGTCCTGGGGTCCCCGGCAGCCGGGGGTGGACCAGCCTCCCAGTCACGCGAGGCCACAGTGGAAGGCTCGCCTCCCTACGTTAAACCCTGAAGATGTGCTGGGGCAGCTGGCAGGTGCCACAGCCCCTCCCCTGTCCCCACGCTCGCTCCGCCCAGAGCACACCGCACCTGCACCCCGTGGCTCCCACGGCCGCCCCACCGGGGAGGTTCCTGAAAACACCACAGGGGATGTTGTGTCTTCCCTGCTGTGCCGCCTATGCTGGTCCCTCCCCCACCTTAGAGGAGCCACCTGGGTCTGGAAGCCCCCCCCTCCCCAGGCACCCTGTAGGGCCGGCGTGTCCTCTCCAGCCCGGGGCCCAGCACCAAGCCCTCGAGCAGCCCTTGCCCCGAGGGCCCGTCGCATCCAGGCCTCCCCGGACTGGAGCAACAGCTTCCCTGCACCACAGCCCCCGTGGACCCCCGCCCCCTCCTTCCTATCCAAAGCCCCTGCTTCCTGCAGGTCCTGAATCCCTCGGAGGGGAGCCCCGCGAGCCGGAGCACGGCGCCTGGAACCGGGGGCTCTCCACCCGCGGCCTGGCGGGGTCACTTTGTGCTCAGGTTTGGGGGGCCCAGCTGAGCCAGTCCCGGGCCCACCGCACAACGCTCCGGGAGAACCCGGGCTCCAGGGCTCCCCGCCCGAGGGGGGAGCATGCCCAGGGCTGCCAGGGGACTGGGGGGGGGGCCGGAGGGAGGGCGCCTGGCCATTCAGGCGCAGGGTACGCTTGGGGGGGCGCTGCCTCCGGGCGATGGCACCTCCCGGGCAGAGCTGCTGGATGGCAGGGGCTCCAACCGCAGGCTGGTGGTGCTCGCCCCAGGATCGCTGAGCCTGGACGGCCTGGGGGGGCGGGGGCCTCCCTCTCCTCCCCATCCTCTCCCTCCCTCCTCCCTCCTCCCTCCTCCCTCCTCCCTCCCCCTCTTTCTCTCCCTCCCTCCCTCTCCTTACTCCTTACTTACCAAGGGTCCTTCACTGCGCCTGTGGCCTCATCCCCACGTCCCAGAGGCATCGCCTGTGAGGGAGGCGGGCAGGTGGGGACAGGAGCCCCTGAACCCAGGGAATGGGGGGGCAGGGAGGCAGATGTGCATGTCCTGGGACGTGACGTGCACCCTGCAGAGACCGCTGTGTGTCAGCACTCCGGGTCGCCACTGGCTGCAGCCTCCAGGTCGTGTCCCCGAGCACAGAGGGCTCACGGCCCGGATGGAACGTGGGCCCTGGAAACCCTGCCCTCCGGCTTTGCTCATGACCTGTGAGGCTTGGGGGTTCGCCTGCGAGCCGATGAGCCCCAGGAACTTGGCCTCGCCTTACATAAGCCCGAGATTTATAAATGTGCAAAATTAGCATTAAAACCTTCCAAGTTACCCTGTAAGATCAGCTGCTCTTTCAGCTTCTTTTTAAAAGTACCCCAACCCCCTGCTCCTCACATTTCATGTTTGTCCTGTTCCGCGCCTGGGCTGTGTCCACGGGAAACAGGCAGGTCGGGGCTGTGCGGCCCGTGGCGGGCTGGGACGGGCACAAGGTCGGGTCCTCCAGGGCTCTCACGGGCCGGGGGGGGATGGGGACACGGGAGCACGGGCGGTCTGAACTCCTGGATCCTAACACGCCATGTCCAGGTCTCGGGACAGCCCGACGGAAGGGCGCTGGGCTCCCCGTAGCGGGAGGGCCTGGTCCCCGGCCGAGGCTCGTGGCCCCTGCTGGGGCGCACACCCTGCTCGCGGCTCAGGGACACCTGGGCGCCTCTCGACACAGAAAACCTGTTCCAGGAGGCAGGAACGAGATCCGTAACCAGAATGTCCTATGCGTCCCAGGAGCCCGCTAGGCATCGAGGAGCCAGGAGGACACCCCACGGCTGCGCACCCCCCCATTCCACGTGCGTCCTCAAGGGAAATGAGAAGCGGTGCCGGGGCGGGGCAGGGGGCACCTGTGGCGATGGCCGGTCTCATAAGGAAGAAACGGGCCTCCTGTTCCCACAACGAGATGGAGATGGCAACACGGGGCACGGCGCCCACGACGGTGCCCACGACGCCCCTGCCACGGGTGCGGGGACGCAGACACGGCCTCTAGGGACGTTGACGCCCCAAGAGCTTGCTCCGGGTCCTTGAGAGAGACACCCTGGCACCCGGCTTGTGAGGTTGGCAAGAGGCTTATTTTGCTTCTCAATGGATTTCCACCCGCTTCCAAGGGCAGGGGAAGAACCCGGAATGCAAGTTCTCTACGGTAGGTGCTGTGAGGTGGGGGAGACTCGCCCTTGTTTTGACCAGGAGGGTCAGCTTCTTCTAAAGAATTAGGTTAGTCCTCGCCGGGCAGTGCCCTCGGACGGCCTCCCCCGGGGGCGGGTGACACAGCCCTGTGCCCGAGCACGGGCCTGTCCTCGGGCTCCCTGCTCTGCCCTGGGCCCCCGGGCTCGCACCGGCTCCCATGCAGGCCTGCAGGGTTCCCCGTTTCCCTCCTCGCCCTTCGCCCCAGCACTCGCACCGGCTCGAAGGAATCAGAGGCTTTCACTCGTCCACTGAGAAACCCCGAAAGCGTCGGCCAGTCCGGCAGATGACCGTGCACTGTGTGTGCTTGCCCGGTGTAGACCGAAGACGAAGAATCCAGATACGAGGATCAACAGGGAAAGGACAATGCTGTCCGAGGGTTATGGTGTTTCCCCCAAACAAGTTGGTGACAGCTCCATGGGCCACAGACCCCGAGTGTGGCCATGGACAGGAGCACTGCTGGCACCACACGCCGACACTTCCTGTCCATCACCATGATCGATGTCCATCACCATGTTCATCACCCACCACCGCGGTCACCCTCCGTCACCGTGGTCACCCTCCATCACCGTGTCCACCATCTGTCACCATATCCACCCTCCATCACCATGTTAACCATCTACCACCATGTTTGTCATCCACCACTGTGGTCACCCTCTGTCACCGTGTCCACCATCCGTCACCATGTTCACCCTCCATCACTGTGTTCACCCTCCATCACCGTGTCCATCATCCATCACCATGTTCACTGTCCATCACCACGTTCATGTCCTCCACAATCCAGGGAACAAGGGCTATTATCTACACCTTGCAGAAACTTTTCCCAATCATCGTTCCACCCTCTGACCTCAGATCTTTTTAATAACACTATAATTTAACGTTTTTGTGCTACAAATCTAATTTTCCTCTGCAATTTCTCCCATTGCTTCAGAGCTGAGGAAATTGTCTTCCACGATAATATAATTTTATGCTTTCTGCTAGCTCTTAAAATCTTATTTCTTCCATGTAATTCTTTATTCTAAATTTAGCTGAATCTAATTCCAGTGATAGAAGGTACGGATCCAATATGCTCCCTCTCGGGGCTGCTACCCACCTGTTCTGAGAACAGTCACTAACAGGTCCTTCCTCGGAAACCCCATCTCAGAGTTTCACCCGGGGCCTGCCTCCTTGCCCTTCCTTTGATCCGCGCGCCTCTCCCTCTGTTTGTTCCTATTCTTCTGCACGTTTTATCGTGGCGGCTCCAGCTTACAGACCTTGAGCTCCTGATCCTATCTGTTTTGCCTCAGAAGCTTTGATGGCCTCGCACGTATGTTTTCCCCGTATCTTCAGGCTTTTTCCTTGAATATTTCATGCATTCGCAAATGCTTTTAAGACACTGAAAGAGTTGGCTTTGCATTAAACCCACAGATTACTTTGGAGCGCGCCGTCACGTCTTGCAGCATCCCGCCTGCTTCTCAGCGAAGCCGCCCCGGGCTCCGTGTCCGCCGACGTGCTCTGAGAGGGGCTGGTGGCCAGGACAGCTCCCATTAATCCTGCCATTTCATGCTTTCTGTGGTTTTTGTTTCTAGTCCCAACCGGATGCCTTTTCTCATCACGCCCTGACAGGTGTTCCTGGGACGTGGGTGCTTCTTATTTAGCATATTTGCCATCAAGCTACTCTTTTCATTGAGCCCTTGTACGGAGCCTGATGGTTTTTGTAGGAACTGTGCTCCGCATGTGCCACACAGCGCTCTGGCACGGAGGAGCTCTGGCACCCTGGCCACGGCCACACCAGCCCCGGGGGCTGTGCAGTTGGGGAAGGGTGAGCCCAGGTCCAGCTTTGCGTCCTCAGCCCCTGCCCCCTGGCAGGCCCAGGAAGGCCCACCTTCTCGGAGGCACCAAGCCATCCCCGTCTGACAAGAGGGCAAGGATCTGAAGCTCAGCTGGCCTCATTGTCACACCTTCTATTAGGAGAGTGAGGGCAGGTGCTATGACCCACTCATGCCCCAAGTCCGGGTGGCCGGGCACCCCGTATATACATGACACAGTCATATTTGGTGGCTGGGCCTACATCCTCAACTGCCTTTCTCAGAGCACCGAAATGCCCCATGTTCCATTTTTTCAATACATTGCAGAAATTTTGCAGTTAGAACTATTTTGCCAACACAGCACTTGAGTCTTGAATCACGTAAGTGACTCAAAAAGCCAGACCTCTGCTGGTGAGGGTCCACCCGAGCCTCGGGGCCTGTCCTGCGGGTGGGACCCAGGGGGCCGGGGGCTGAGTGGAAATCACTCGCTGCTCCTATTCCACAGGGAAGGCTGCAGTGTGGCCCAAGCCCCAGGCCCCAGACACGTCACCACGGACACGCCACCACGTCTGCCTCTGGCAGGAGCCCCCCTCAGCCCAGTCCTCGTGCTCTGACCTGAACCCCTGCCCCTGGCCCCGCTTCTGGAAGCAAGCCGGCCGGCGATGCTGGGCCTCGGGGGGGTGCAGAGGATGGCCCCTCGCCCTGACCGCCGTGCCGGGCCCGTCCTGCCAGCAGTCCCCAGCCCCGGGGCTGCTCCAGGCCACTGGGCCCCAGCAGCCGTGATGTGATTCCACACGGTCTTGTCCATCCTGGCTGCACCTCCTATTGTCTGTAGTTCGCATGTGTATCTGAGCCCCAGGCACCCAAACACAAGTGCAAATACCAAATACCATTTTGACTATTTTTTTTTTTGAAAAGCGGACGTTCACTAAGCAGAAGAAAATTCTTTGAAGCTCCTTGTTCAGGACTTGGTGGCCTATCCCCCGTGGCAATGGGACCAGTCGGACGTAAGTCATCGCAGGCAGGCAGTTAAGCCCAGCCCTGCATGATTTCCTCAACCAGTACCAAAGAGAGGAGTAAAATAGCTTTTGGGGGGGTTGTTTGTTTCTTTAACAGAAATTGACACGAAGAAGACCAAATGTCCCTCAGCCGTTGAGCGTCTGCTTTGGGCCCAGGCTGTGACCCTGGGGTCCCGGGATCGAGTCCCTCATCGGGCTCCCTGCATGGAGGCTGCTTCTCCCTCTGCCTGGGTCTCTGCCTCTCTCTCTGGGTCTCTGTGTCTCTCATGAATAACTAAATAAATAATTTTTTAAAAAAAGAGTGTCACAGTGGCTCTGGCTCGCCCCTAACGGCACAGCCGCACACACAGCGCATGACAAAGGATTGTCTCCCCTTTCCTTGTGCAATATTTTCTTTCCCAAAAAGCCTTGCTTAAAAAGCTGTTGCGAGTAAAAGTTCTTTCAGAAGTGACTCAAGACGTCGCAGTGAATTTCTGCACGTTGTGTCACGAGTTAGGGGTTCATGGGAAAAATTGCCCTGCTTTTGGTGAAGAGAAGGCAAATATAAGTTTGACAGGAATTCGCATAAAGGAGCAAACAACAGGTGTTTCTGTTGGGACTGTTGGTGGGGTGCGTGGCCGTGCTTCCCGGGTTCCGTGGGATCCAGCTCAGGAGGCACCTGCGTGCTTCCCCCCGACACCCACGCCATCATCATGCGGTGGCCCTCTTCCAACCCAGCTAGGAAAGGACTTCGGTGACCTTGTTGCCATTTCTTGTTCCCTTCTGACCTTCAGAAGTGGCGGGTTGTCCGGGTGCAGTTGAGAACACGCTCACTTTATTTGAGGCCCTGAAATCATACTTCCATTTGAAGAAAAATCCCAGAATTTGTGTTGATTTTATAAATAATTTACTGAGTGCAGCCTACTTATTTCTAAGTTCGGAGTTTTCAATATCCCTTTAGCAACAGGATTATGCAAATTGACAGAAGCACCAACAGCACCATTGCCATGCTCCACTGCTTAAAGGAACTTGCTGAATACATTAGAGAAATAATGGAAGAAATATTTATTCCTTTAAGTGTCAAGGCTGTTCTTTGAAGAAACAACATTAATTATGAGCAGAAAAGGAAATTCTGGCTTGAAATTAATCATTATTACAGCATTCGCCATGACTGTGATTGAAATGGATTTCCCCCCTTTGATGATTCCTCCCTTGTGCGTGGAGGTCGCCAGGTACCCCTCCCCCAAGGGACTAGGAGAGCGTACTGTAGCAAGAAGGGGAAGGGGAAAGATTGACTGCAGTGCCCACTTTCCTGTGTGTCTGCAAAGAGCATTTTAGGGTGTCACTGAGGGACGCCTGGGTGGCTCAGTCTGTTAAGCATCTGCCTTTGACTCAGGGCATAAGCCCACTCAGCGTCCTGGGACCGAGCCCCTCATCAGGCTCCCTGCTCACGAGGGAGGCTGCTTCTCCCTCAGGCCCTCCCCTGGCTCACACTCTCTCTCACTCTTAAATAAATAAGTGAAATCTTTAAAACAAATATAAAGTCACAGAACAGGAGATGTAACGCGATCCTGAAGAACAGAGAAGCGAGTTACACTGTTGGGGGGACGGTGTGCACCTGCAGAAACCCAACCCGGGGCCAGCGTCAGAGCTGCCCACGTGACGTCAGGACGTGTGCAGTAGACCAGCTCCGGAGCTGATGCTGAGCGTGTTTTCTCGGCAGCACAAGGTCATGGGGCACAGGGAGGAAACCAGGGGCGTGTGACCTCGCAGCAGATGTGCGACCCTGGAAGCGGAAAATACAATGTAGCTGCAAGGAAATCTGTGAGCTCAGAGCAGGGATGAGCGGGCGTGATTAAAAAGGCATGAAACTCAGACGCTCACAATCTGGGTCAGATGAGCAACGAGTAAGCTCGTCTAGGCCCGTCCCTCGCGATGCTGCTCTCTGGTCGCACCTGGGTGATTAGAGAGCATTCCTGGTGTCACGCTGGCAGGTGTCTCCCCGCCCCCGATGGACTCAGCGCCTCGGGGAGAAAGCCCAGAACCAAGCAGGACAGGGCCGGGCCAGGTCTCTGCAGCCACAGGGGCAGGCGGTGTGGCCAGACAGCACGTGGGTGGAAGTCGCCGTCTCTGAAGCTGGCCCCAGGGGCCCCAGGGGCCCCAGGACGGACAGGCAGGCGGGCGAGCACCGCAGCCTCCGGATCAGGCCGGGCAGGGCTTTCTTCTTTCTCTTGCTTTCCGCTTGCGCTTTTACCGTGACAAGGACAGTTAGCAGAAGGCCCACCTCTGGACAGATGTTTCTGTGTGGGAGTCAGTAGCGCCGGCCGAGACCCCGGCCGCCTCCCGGGCTCCAGCCTGGCTCCCCTCGCTCGGCTGCCCCGTGTCTGTGGGCCGACAGAGGTGGGACTGCGCGCTCTGTCCCTCGGTGACGGGCTTACGCACGAGCGCCATGCCCTCCGGGAGCGTCCACGCTGCAGCAGGTGCCAGGAGTCCCTCCCTTTCTAGGGCCGATGACAGTGCACTGTGTGCCTGACCGTGGTTCCTGGTTCGTGGGGGTGAGCTGAGGCTCCTGGTCGAGGTAAAGGAGGCTCTGACACTCTGTGTAGACAAAGCCACTCTCAGGTAACGTCTGTGCCGACTCTTACTTTTTCCCTGATTTTACTCAAAAAAGTAGTCAGGTGTTTTCCGTGATCTGTGCATTGTCCATAAGTCCTGGCTTCACTAAAGCCTTAGGAACCTCCCAGAACCTTCCAGACCTTCCCCTTCTCCCTGCCCCAGGTTAGCGATTGCAGGGGCTCGTCACCTGGAGGCCCCGGGGTACCGACCGCCCGGGGCTTGTGCTCCCTGCTTCTCCCCTGACGCCGTGTGCTCTAGAGGCAGGATGGTCTTGATATGGACAAAATAAAATAGTAGCTAAATCTCACCTTATCCATGACTTGTTGACCAACTTCGTAAATTGTGAGCAGAAGTTATTCCTAAGGTCTCCAATTTAGGGAAAATGAATAAAAAACTTGACAGATTTTTCCCTGAGATTTTTTCCTTCTCCATTTTTTCCCCTTTAGAGCATTTTAGAATGGTTTTTACATTATATATACATACATACATATATATATCATTTTTTTCCCAAAACAATTAAAAGTTCAAATGGTTCACTGCCTTTTTCTAAACTAGCCGGCTTTCCCTGAAGAGTGCTGGGAGGTGAGCAGAGTGCACCCTCCAGGTGCATTCCTGCCTGGAGGGTGACGTGATGGCTGGAGCAAAAGAAGCCACTCTGTGGCTTCAAGGAGCAGGCCAGGTGCTCACTAGGACCACCACGCCAACGCGGGTGAGCTGTCGAGCCGAGCTCCAACTTCTTGATTTACCCAGGGCACCGACACCCCAGAGCCTATGAGCTAATGATGGGTGTTACAGGTCCAGGCAACGGCAACACCTGACCGTCCTGCCGGGGGATACAGACCCAGGGCATGAATAAGCAGCCAGAGAGTAAAGACCCTCGAGAGCTCAGGCTAAACTCTGCATGGACTGGAGTCCTGGAAAACACACACTATTTTTTATTTTTAAAAAAGTATATTTGTCTGAGAAGGAAACAACCATGGTTTAAAATATGCTTGACTCCATTTTGTGTTCAACTTCGGGAACCTTAAATTGACATGAAATAGGAGCTGAGGGGAGGCTGCATGACTGCGTCTGTCGAGGCAAACGTGTAGAGCACGGCCGGGTCAGGCCCCAGAACACCCACACCTAAATGGGGCTAAATGCAGCCCCATGTGCTTTCCGCCCTCCGCCTGCCCAAGCAATGGGCATAGTTTGGCGCATGAGGCGAAATGACCAACTTCCTAATCCTCTTTGTGATGTCGTTGGGACCCTTAGCAGGTGATCTGCTGCCCCGAGAGCGCAGGGACTCGCGTCCCAGGCGGTGAGAAGAAAGCACGGCCACCAGGTCCAAGCCGCAGGCAGCACGGAGCCACCGGGAGGGCCGCTGACCACAGCGTGCGGGACCCTGTGTGCCGCGTGTGTGGCGGACTTCAGTGCGGGTGCGGCCGGTGCATGTCGCAGAAACAGCCCCCCGTGTCCTGGGGCCGGGGGGTGACTGCAGACAGAACTCCCTCTGCAGCGGCCCCCATCGTCCCATGGGCCCCAGTGCTGCAAGGTGCTCAGAGCAGGTGGCAGGTGCGGGCCCGGGCGTCCTCCCCTGGAAGCGGAGGATGAGACTCAGGGCTGGGACACGGTGAGTCCCCTGCCGGCACGTCCACTGCCTTCCTGCTCCTGCCTCTTCGCGGTCCCTGTCACATGAGGTCACAGTGACACTGCACACAGACAGCCCTGCTTCGGGCTGGTCCCACGGTGGGCCACACACCTAAGCCATCGCTCTCAGGGGACATGAGGGTGACTCTGGCATGACACACAGGCTTTGAGTCACCCAGACCCCCTCCCTGCAGCTCCTCCTGGGGGCCAGGGGGTGACCCTCCAGCCTACGGGGAAATCTCATGCTCCGCAACGCTGAGGGCAAATGGTGCCACGGACCGGTCTGGGTGTGTGGACGTGTGTCCTCTTCACACGTGGGGCTGCCGGCAAGCCGTTTGCCGCGCTTGCAGGTGCGACAGGCTGGCGGGTGTGGGGGCTGGGCCCACGCCCGCCCCAGGCCTCCAACACTGCCTCACCGGCCTCAGATGACGGATCAGGTCCGACTGAAATAAATGCAAAGTCTTCAGATTTATTCCCAAAGAATGTCTGACATGACAAATCCCACATTAGGATGAAGGATGACGGAGTGAGCTTCACAGGGATCCCACTGAGCAACGTGGGGACGGCCAGGGCGTCAGCAAGAAAAATGACTAGTTGACTCAGACACGTGTCGTCTGTAAAAATCCATGAGTCCCTAATAACTCCCAGAGAGAGAGCGCGAGCGAACGAAAGCCACCCTAATCGGTCTCTGCTGGAAGCAAGCAAGGGCCATAGCGGCCGTTCCCCTGGAAATGAGGGGCTCCCTGCAAACCATGAGGCGCCCCCCTGCCCGCCCAGCAGATCAAAACTCCTTCCTATGGAGGTGCCCCTGGTGGGCACCTGACCCAGGCGAGGCTCATCCAGGGGGGCCGAGGCAGGGGGCGCCCCGGCTTCCAGATGCGCCCGCGTGGCTCAGCTCCCAGCCCCGAGGGCTGCGTCGGCGATGGCATCCCAGGGCCAGAGCTGCCCCAGGGCCGTGGGAGCCTCTCCCAGTCCACGGGGCCAGGACGGTGCGCCCCGGGCGGCCAACCTGCCTGCCAACAAGTCAAGGCGGTGAAGGACGTCAGGAACACGAAATCAAAACTGCCATCTTCGATCTGCACCAACCGCGTGTTAAACACGTCTTGGTGACGATGGGGGACGTTTGATCTTCAAATTGGGATTTGACATAAGATAATAGGGAAGGGCCATTCTAACTTTCTCTGGTATGAAAATGGGATTGGGATCCTAAGGAATGTCCTTAATTCTTAGGGGAGAATGCCAAAGCGACGCAGGCTGGCCACCACCACGTGTGACGCACGTCCCCGCACAGGAGCAGAGAACCACACACTGACAAAGGAACCCACGTGGTGAGGGTATGAGGAGCCACTTAATAGTCAGTCAACATCGACGCACATCTGAGCGATTCCATACTGAAAAGTGAAAACAAAGGTGAGAATAAGGGACACGCTTCACAGGAGCTGTCAGTGGAGGCGAGGTGGCTCTGTGTCCTGAAGGTGGGGTGGCTGTGCTCCACGAGGCAGCGGGCTCCGGCACACCCAGAGTAGGTGTCCTCACCTCTGAGATGGAAGGGGCGCAGGGAAGGGCCCACACAGCGCCCAGATGGAAGTGGTGGCCCCGCCCAGCGCCTCCCTGGATGGTGCTCAGGTCAGTGGGAGCACTTGACTTACAGGTGGGTGACCCCTCCTGTGTTCCTCAAATCCGGGTTGGGACAGGTTAGGGGGTTGAGGTTAGTCTCGACCCAGCAGATTTAACAAGAAAGGAGTCCGGGTTTGGAATTGGTGTGGAGTTGATGTGTCCCTGGTGATGTGTGAATACCCACGAGGAGGCCGGGTTGTTCATGAGGCTTCTGCACATCCCAGGCCCAGCCTGGAGGACACAGCCCATCCCTCCAGCTCTGGTGCAAGAGAGAAGAGCCTGGTCCTTCCAAGCAGAACCTCCATGTGGTGGGAAGGGGAGATGCCAGAGGACTGCAAGGAACCCCAGCTCTCGGAAGGCCAGAGGAGAGCAGGATGTGCAAGGGTCTGTGTGCACACGTGTGTATAAGTGGGGTGTGAGTGCAGGTGTCTGTGTGTGGGGGTATGGGTTGTGTGTGCATGTGTTGGGGGAGTGGAGGGTGTGGGTATATGCATGTGGGTCTAGTGAGGCATGGGTGTGTAGGCATGCATGTGTGAGCATGCATGGTTGTGGGTGTGCACATGAGTGTGCATATGTGTATGTGGGTGTGCACATGCATGCATGTGGTTGTGTGTGTGCATGTGTGTGGTTGGGGGTGTGCGCATGCGTGTGTGCATGCATGTGGGTGGGTGTGCCTTCCCTGTTGCTTTTATAGTTTTCATTTCACTGATTTCTGTTCTTGTCTTTTCTACCTCCTTCTGCTTGCTCTCGGGTCATTTTGCTCTTCGGTTGTAGGTTCTTGAGCTTGGGTCCTGTGGCTCAGATTATTGATTTAAGACTTCTCTTCTATATGAAAAATCTCCCAGTAAGCACTGTTCTCACTGCTTCCAACAAATTTTGATAATTTTCATTTTCATTTGGTTTGAAATATTCTGCAGTTTCTCTGGAGTCTTCTTTGATTTATGGATTATTGAAAACACGTTCCTTACTCTCCATATATTTGGGGATTTTTCCATCCATTTCCCTGTTATTCACTTCAAGTTTAATTCCTCTGTTGTCTGAGCACCTACTTGGTTTGGTTTCTAGTCTTTTAAATCAGCTAAGGTGTGTCGTATGGCCCAGAATGTGGTCTGTTGCACTGAGCGCTCCGCATGTTCCGCTGTTGGGTGGAGAACTCCGTAGGTGTCAGTCAGACCCAGGTGGTCACTGCTCTGCAGGCCTCTGCACTGGACGCACCCTGGCCCGACTGCTGCATCACTGACTGACAGAGGGCATTGGGTCTCCAACCGCAGGTGTGGGTCTGCACACCTCTCCACACGGTTCTGTTTGCCTTAAGTGTTTTGATGTACTTTTCACAGATTGTTGGGTGCATATGTGTTTAGTGCTACTGTGGCTTCTGGGAGGATCAGCCCCTTTATCCTTATGTTGCTCTTCATCCTTGAATCTATTTCTTGTTCTAAAGTCGATATTGTCTGAAATTAATACAGTTCCCCCAGCTTTCTTTCGATCAGTGTCTGATGAGCAGGATGGCAGTTCTTTCTCCGTGTCTTTCTTTAAATCAACATAAATATTTACTTTAATAAGGATCTCCCACAGACAACATACAGTTGGGTTCTGGCAGTTCACTCTGTGAATCTCTGTCTCCTAATTGTCTCAATCAAAATGATTATAAAAACAAAACAAAACAAAACAAAAAAATGATTATCAACATGGTTGGATCGATATCTACTATCTTCATGACAATTTTTATTCATATTATTGCTTATGTCCTCTTTTCCCCCCTTCATATTGTGCCTTTTGTGGTTTTGCGAGCATTTTATAGGGTTGGGTGTTATATTTTCTTAGCATTGCATTTATGCTTCTTTTTATAATTTGAGTTGTTGCCTTAGAGATTACACTGTGCAGTTTTAACTAATCCTAGTTCACCTTCAAAGTGATACCCTACAGCTCCACGGGCACAGAGGCGCTGCCTGTCCCCAAATTGTCCCTTTGCCTTGATATCATTTCTTTCACTTAGTCACCCTACACATTGTTGCTATTGGTTTGAAAAACAATTAGTCTTCAGATCACCTAAGAACAACGCCTTGAGCCACAGCCTGTCCAGCAGCCTTCCTGACACCACGAGGAGGCGAGGATCTGATGATCTGCTACCTGGAGGATCCCTTCTAACATTCTCCTGCTGTGGCTGGTGGCAATGGGTTCCCTCCACTTTGTCTTAGAAATTACCTACTTGTCCTTCCATTTTGGAGGATTACTTCTCCAGATACGGAATTCTGCGTTTGGTGGTCCAGGCACACACGTATCACACTGTCCAGTGGTTCTGCCTCTTTCTTCCTCCATCGTTTCCCTTTGCAGCTCAGTGAGCTTTCCTTGATGTATTCATCACGGTTCTCCAGAGAAGCAGAACTAACAGGATGTCGGCAGCCAGAGAGAGATTTTCAGGAATTGGCTCCTGTGAGTGTGGCGCCACCCAGGTCTGCACAGTGGGTCAGTGAGCTGGAACCTCAGGCAGGGCTTCTTCTGCTGCAGGAGACCTAGGTCTGTGCTCTGAGGGCCTTCACCTCACTGGACCAGGCCCTCCCACATTGAGGACGGCTTGTTGCTCTACTCAGGGGCAGAGTGCATGATGTACGTGTTAACCACATCTAAAAAATATCTTCACAGCAATATATATATATATTTTTTTACCAAAAACGGCATCATAGCCTAGCCAAGCTACATAAAATTAACCCTCACCACTGGGCACCTGTACACGTCTCCTTAATCCTCAACTTAAGACAGTAGCAGCTACACTACAGCAATTAGCCCTTGAGTGGGGGCAGGGCTAGAAGTTATCATCCATTAGACTTTCATGGGACTGGAATGAACATATATGCGGAGAAGAAAACATTTACGGATGGTAGCAGAGGCCAAGAAGCTGGGGCCATTGTACAGGGGTTCCCGGATGATCCACCAAGATTGACTGCTCCCCTCGTAGCAGAGAAAGGCCGATGACAATTCCCAAGCAAGAAAGCGACCTAAGGTGTTTTTTTTTCTTTTTTTTCAATGACCTAAGGTGTTTTAAGAGTAGAAATCAGCTGTGCACTTGTAAAAGCTTCACAATCACCTCTCAGAAAAAATAACAGGGATAAAAGAATGTACATAGCACCTTTGTAGAGCATGTTCGCCCTATGGATGCAATTGCTGCAGAAATACCCTCAAGAAAATAGTAAGAAGTGATAACATAATTAGAAAGTGATGAAGTTTGAGTGTCTGTTGACATTGCTATTTTTTTCCAGCTTTATTGAGGTATAATTGACAAAATTGTAATCTATTTAAAGTGTACGCTGTGATGATTTGATAGACTTACACGCTGAAATAATCACAACAAGCAGGTTAATTAACACATCACTTCACAGCGTCACCTTCTTTTTTTCTCTTGGTGAGAACATCCCCGATCCACTTCCTCTACCCATTTCCAGGGTGTAGCACATGCTGCTGGCCGTGGTCACCGTGCTGCACGGTCTCCCCCACATGCTGACTTTGTGACTGGAAGTTGGTTTCCTTTGGCCGACACCCCCCTTCCACCACCCCCAGCCCGAGGCAACCACGGTTATACTGCCTCTGTGAGTTCAACCTTTTTATCTAGATTCTACGTGTAAGTGACACGAGGCAGGGTTTACCCTTCTCTGGCTTCCTACGCTGAGGATAATACCCCTGGGTTCATCCACGTTGTTGCAAACCGTAGGATTTCCTTCTTTATATGGGTGAATACATCCCATCATATATGTGTTTTCTATCATACTTAGTAGTACACGGACCAGTTTCCTTATCCATTCGCCCATCAACGGACGCTCAGGCTGTTTCCATATCTTGGCGATTGTGGACAAACCTACAGCAAACGTGGGGTGTATCACACATAAAAATCTATTCAAAATGGATTAAAGACTTGAACGTGAAACCTGAAACCATAAAACTCATAGAAGAACGTATCGGGAAAAACTCCTTGACATCTGTCTTGGCAGTGCTTTCTTGGATCTGACACCAAAAGCAAAGGCAACGAAAGCAAAAATAAACAAGTGGGACTATGTCACACGAGAAAGCTTCTGCACAGTGCAGGCAACAGAACTAAAAGGCAGCCGGTGGAAGGGGAGAAAATATTTGCAAAGCATACATTTAATAAGTGGATAATATCCGGAATATATAAGGAAATTATATAATTAATAGCAAACAAACAAAAAGCATTTACAAATGGGCAAAGTACCTAGAAAGAAGACAGCCGATCCAGATGGCCCATGGGCCTGTGAAAAGACGCTCAACATCACTCACCACCAGGGAAACGCAAATCAAACGCACAGATGTCCCTTCACACGTGTCAGGATGACCGGCCTCTAGAAGGTCACCAGGTTGGTGCTGGCGGAAATGCAGAGACAGGGGCGGCCCCGTGCTTGCTGGGAGTGCCACCCTGGGACACAGTGTGGAGGGGCCCCAGAGACCAGAGGTAGGACAATCACATGGCTCGCCATCCTGAGCTCACAAGCCCTCCTGGCCGCCCCCTGCGAGGCACCACATGCTTTTACAGGAGAAACAAGGATTCCTCATTTGCAGGCTCCGGAGACAGACCCTTCTGAGGCCAAGTTCTCCTCACACAGACAACATTCCCTTACCGCTGAACCAAATTGGAAAGGAAGGCAACTCATTCACTCAGAAGGAGTTTCCTCAAGGATTTCAAAGCTTTGTCCCCTGAGACAACTGCCGAGCTCCCAATAGGAAGGGGACCCAAGTAAACTCCCAGTCTCGAGACCCAGCATCACCCCAGACCCCGCTTCTGCCCACCGGGGAAGGGCAGAGCTGGTGCCAACACCTCCCTCCTGGGCAGCAAACTCACAAGCCCTCAGAGGCCAGCTTCCCTGTTTCCCTGGCGGGGACCCCAAGGCTCCTGCTGGCAGGGAACCCCCCTGAGGTCACACAGCAAGACAGCGAGGGGTCGGGGCCAGAATCCTCCCTGGGCCCTGGTGTGTTCCGACGCTCGCTGAGGCCAGTGCAGCACGGGGCCGCCACGACGAAGGCAGAGCAGGCGTGCGAGGCTCCGGGAGCCAGAGCCACAGGCGGGGTAAGCCGAGGCCCTGCTCCCTCTAAGCGTGTGGGCCAGCAGCTTCCCCTCCCACCCCAGCTTGGCCCTCAGTTACAAAACCTGACAGGCCCTCAGTTACAAAACTTCATGAGTCACCAGCCTGCTACTGTTTTAGGGAAGATTGGGGAAATCTGCTCCAAGGGGCACCACAGCCCCGTGATGATTCAGCAGCAGCAAATATTGATGCCAAGCGCTCCGGGGGAAGGGGGACCATGTTGCCAGGTGCTACAGGCCTGGCTCCTGGGCCACGAGCACCCCAACCGCAGCCCTTGCTCTGATGGTCACCAGCTCTGGGGATGGGGACCCGGATACCCTGTATCCCTTACATCACCCCTTTAGGAACTCTTTCCAGATACCTGCAGACAGGTAGAAGGCACACATTGCACACTAAATCCCAGGAGGCACCTACACAGGCGTGGGGGGCTGGATCGTGTCTCCTCTCTACCTCCCAGGACCTCAGAACGGGTCTGTACGTGGAGAGGGGTCTTTAAGGAGGTGATGAGGTAAACGAGGTCACTAGTGCTCCAGTGTGACTGCGTCCTCATCAGAAGAGGATGTCAGGATGCAGACCTGCACTGAGGGACGACCCCGGGAGGACCCGAGGAGGACATGACCGTCTGATCGCCCAGGGGAGGCCTCGGGAGGGACCCCCCCCCGCCCCACCTGGATCTCGGATGTCCAGCACGAGGAGAGGACGGATGCTGTTCCAGCTGCTGGCCCCCAGTGCCCGGTGACGGGGCCTGAGCTGCCAGATGCCGGGGCCACCTCGTTGGATCCGCCCGGTAACTGGGAGGGAGGTGGTGCAAACCCACTTGACACACAGGATAACAACGCTCGCAGGTGGGCTCTTAGGGCAGAAAGCTGGCCATCGTGCTCTGGTGACATCAGGAGTACTTTAGGCGGTTGGGCTTTCTGGGCATAGATCTGTTTGCTTGTAGAGAACAACTGAAGGAGTCGGAGCAGCTTTCAAAGCTCCGCTGGGCAGACACGTAGCTGTTCAAGTAGCCGGCCACATGCAGTCACACGGAAGGCCGTCAAGTGGCTTTCCCGAGAAGCAGGTTGGCTCCACCTGATTCTTACAGATACAAAAACATCAAGTTTCAAGTCACGGTAATTCCAGGGAGCACAGGCCATTGTCCCCCGGGAATCTGGACGCCCCCAGGACTGACCTGGCTTCTGTCCTACTCTGCGGAGGTGGGAGGAGGCCAGGTGGGGCTTCCAAAATGGTTTGCGGGAGATGTTCGGGTTAAGTTCAAGGGGATCTGTGAACGGCTTAGGGGTCCTGGCTGAGGCACAAATAAGGCAGGGACTGGTCAGGACGCAGTTGTCACCACGGGTTTACTCTCCTTCATATTCCTAAGTCCCACCATGAACAGCATTGGCAGCAAATAAGGCGAGAGGAGTGAACGGCTTTTTACATGTAAAGAGCTCATACGAGTCAAGAAAATCATGAAGCCAGGGTGCAAAGCGTCCTATCCCAAGGTGACCGGCACAGATGGGAAGCAAAGTGAGCCGAGACATGTAAACTGGAGACCCGAGGAGATGCTGTTTTGTCATCCGTAGTCGAGGCAGCAAAGGCCGACATGCCTATGCCTTCATTCCTCTGGGGACGGTGCCACCTCGTCCCCTGGATGCACAGCAAAGAGAACACACCCAGGAAAGAGGGAGGGAAAGGTGCGCCCAGGCGAGTGGGTGACCTGAGGCAAGCTGACGGGTGCGTGTGCACAGGGACAGAGTGAGGCGATTCTCAGCAGGAGCAGCTGGAGGTCTGCCCAGGCCACGGAGGTCAAGGTGGGCACGCGGAAGTCAAGGTGGGCACGCAGAGGTCAAGGTGGGCACGTGGAGGTCAAGGTGGGCACGCAGAGGTCAAGGTCAGTGCAAATACTGAAGCCAGGCATGGGGTGGCACAAACACTCAGCAGCGGCACCAGCAACCAACGCCGTCAGGTCCCTCAGTGTCTCCCCATGCTGTCACCCTGTCACCTGTTACTCTGGTGCCCTGACAGGTTGGGTCTACCCGACCCCCTCACCAAAAGGCAGAACCAGAAGCCCCCCCCCTCCGCCAAAGAATGGAGCTTGTGGGGAACTCCAGGGCTTCTGGAAGCTGGGCCTGTGCTCTCATGGCCTGAAAGAGGCCATTCAGGGCTCAGGAGGGACCCGGGGGAGAGCCCACAGCAGAGGGTGAGGCCAGGAGGGACCCCCCTCCACTGCTCGGTGACAGAAGAGCTCTTCCAAAAGAATCTTGAGTTTGTGCTTTCAGAGCTATTTGGGAAGAGGAGCCGACATAAAAACCAGATACCACACAAAGGGACACTCGGAGAACGAGAGCGACCTTTTGGAAAAGAAACCAAGTGTTCAGGAAAAACGGGTCTGAGAGCTGGCCGAGAAAGTACGAGAGGAGAGGCTAAAACCAGACAGAGCGTCGGGGCAGGATGGCCTCAGCTGGACAGGGGGGTTCTGGTCAGTCCCTGGGGTAACACGGAGAAGCTGAAGTCCCGGAGGCCACCAGGAGGTGACGGCACTGATGGGAACAGACCCAAAGAGTCCACCTCTTGTGTAACTGCCTGGGAGATGCCAAGGATAAAGGCAGGATTCTAGGAGCTTCCACAAAAACACGCAGGTCCCCGGCAGAGGGACTAGACCCGAGCAGACAGCCGAAGGGTCCCTGGAAATTCTAGACTCCCAGGGAGGCCCAGGCGGAGCTCTGCACCCGGGCAGGAGCCACACTGAGGGCCCGCCGTGGGACCGCCAGATGCACAGAAGCTTCCAGAAGCATCTGGGTTTGCACCTTTCTTGGAAGTTACTTGAAAATGTGCCGCAGCAACAGAAGAAAAAGCCAAAGAGAGAAAGCAAAAACCCAAGGCCTTGGCTGGGTCCCCACATGTCCCGCTGGCTCCAGCTGGTCTCTCGGGCCTCTCATGGGCCCGTCTCCTCCCTGTGTCTCCACGTGGCTGTCCTCTCTGCTGGTCTGTGTCCTGATGTCCCCTTCCCACGAGGACGCCAGTCCTATGGGATTAGAGCCCACCCCAGTGGCCTCATTGTACCTCCATCACTGACCCCATCTGCAAACCGTCATACCTGAGGTCCGGGGGTTCGGGCTTCCCCAGGTGGGTCCTGGGGGGACACGGTTCAGCCCCTCGCATGTACTAACATGTCACCCCTGGAAAGAACAGAATGCACACCGCAAATTGCAACACGGCCCGATTTTGCACAACCGATGGAGTGTGAGGAAAGAGAGCCCACCTGGCCGCCGCACCCCGAGGCCTGTGTTTTACAGCACCCGCTGCCGCATTGGTGCGGGTTGGTCCCTTCACACGGCCCGGAGCTTGGGTTTCCGGGCACAGTTGCTGAGGGCGGGTATTTTTCTCTCTCTCCTCCTGTGAACGCCTGCCCTCAGCCGCCTCCGCCAGCCCACGTGGGGATCTCGGGGTCCTGGCCGTCAGCCGGTCCCTCGGCCCACGCAACCTGGTGACGCCGTGGCTCCCCCGCGGGCCGGCGGTGCTGAGCCCCCGCCCCAGGCCCCGGGAGCGCGGTGCAGCCCCTCTTGCCCGGAGCCCGCGCAGGGGGAGGCCGAGGCCCAGCCCGCACGGCCGGCCCCCTGGCGCCCAGCGACCCCCGGGCCCGCAGTCACTAGAAATGCCCCCCAGCGGGCTCTCTTCTTGTCCACAGAGATACACGCCTGTCGTGTGGAGGCTTGTTCCGTCTCACTCTCCCTCTTGCACGTCGTAGTTCTTCTGTCGCGAGAACAGAGAGGATTTTTTTTTTTTTTTTTTTTTTTTTTTTTTTTTTCAGAGAGGATTTTAAAGCACAAATTTGCTTTGCCATGTTGACCTACAGGTACTCGCTTACTGGTTTTTAAATGTCATGACCTATTAGAAATAAGGCGGCCTGCAACTCAGTTACAGAAACGACTGTGACGTGACTGACCAAGATCCTGTACAGGTGACGCCAGAGCGGCGTTAAGTCCAGAGACGCGGGGGGAGGCAGGCACTGGAGGCAGCGGGCAGGTTAGCAGCCAGGATCGGATCTGCACTGTTCTCCCGAACTTCAGGAGCAGCCCGGGTGTAGGGTGTGCAATGTGAGTGACCCAAGCCCCAGTACGTCAGCGTCACTGGAGTCATGTCACTGTCTACACGTGATGACCTCGCGGACAGAGGGGAGGCGGATTTTTGGCATTGGGACAGGACCACAGAACAGCTCAGTCCCCAGCGGTCTCTGCAGAGCGGGGTCATGTGCATCCTGTTCTGCGACTCATTTTGGCTCACTCATACACTCCAGCACACACTCGCATGCACATGTTCACATGCACCCACTCACCACTCATGCATATGCTCACATGTGTGCACATAACTGTGCACACACACACAATGCTCTCACACATGTGTACACACTCACCCACATCCACGTGCACATGCTTGCATGCACTCACATGCTTGCACACACGTGCTTACATGCATATGCTCACTCACCCAAATGCACACATGTGCATGCACACTCGTGCACATGCTCATATGTATGCACTTGTGCACATGTTCACACATGCACACACACATGCACACATGCACAAGCTCTCACACGTGCATGTGCACACACATTCATGAACACAAACTCGCACTCAGGAGCTCACACTCACATACACATGCTTTCACACACGCAGGTGCCGATGTTCAACGCTGGTGATTCAAACCAGAAGAGACCTCCACGCCTGTTTGGAGGAGACACCTGGTATTTCCTACATGGGAAGCAAGCGCCAAATGGAAAAGAGTTTTGCCCTCAGCTTTGACAGGTAATCCCACTTCTGGAGTTTATTCGAGGAGAAAGTGAAAGTGAGAGGAAATGTTTCTGTAGGAGGAAGTTCTCACAAGTGTGAATTGTCGGAATAGAATTCAACGATGTAAATGCCCATCAACAGATGGGTGTGCAAAGGCACTGTGGCACACCGGCCATGCATGCTGTGCAGTCAGTGACGTTATCCTTTAGAGCAGGCTTTAATATGTGAAAATTCTACATGCTACATAAAATTTTTGAAAAGCAGGAAAAACACAAAACTGGTAACTATGGTTATCTCTGGGTGGAAGTATTATTGGCAACTTGAATGTTCCTTAGATTTTTTTTTTGCTTTATTTTCTATTCTTATAATCAGAAGGATAGGTGCATTTTCCAGAAGTGCATCCTGCCCCGTGGCTCGTCCAGCCCCAGCCCCAAGACATTCTGGGAGCCCAGAATGAGAACTGCACAGGGCCCGTTGGTGCAGAAACAGCACGCCTCATCTCCCCACGCCGTCCCTCCTGCATGTGGACAGGCTCCCGTCACCCTGGCTCCAGGTACCACCTGTCGCCGTTGCCCTTGGCATAGGACTGACGCTCACTAGTCACCGAGTAACAAGCTGGCAGCGTGGCTGCCACTCCCCTGAGACCGGTAACCACGTCTCATTTATCTTTGCAGTTCCCAACAGGCCTGGCAAGTCACCTGGACACTAATGAAGCTCCACACACATTCACACAGTTTGATTTGATTTAAATTAGTTCAGTATTTATCATCCACCAAGAAAAAGCTGATCAAACTGTCTGAGCTCTGCAGGCGTGAGTCTGAGCTGTGTCTCACTTGCCAGTAGAGGCCTGGCCACAGAAAGCAAATAACTCAGTGTGTCTTGCCGGGTGGCCACCGTCGACCACACACCCTGGGGTCTGCCCAGGTGTCCACTGGCACAGTGAGGACCCGGATGGAGCTGGGAGCCTAGACAGGGCCTGCCTGGGTGGGGGTGGGGGTGGGGGGTGCTTGGCGGTTGGCTGTGCTTGGCCTGGTTCATCACACTGGGATTTGATGGGGAAGGACACAGGCAGGGAGCAAGGACACGGGCCAGCATGGGGGATGGGGGAGGGCCGTGGAGTGACGGGCCTCGGGACACCCTCAGGGACCCTGCAAGGAGACCCGAACTGTGTCCCGGGTGGGGAGGGTGACTCTAGAGCCCCGCTGCAGCTGGGTGGGTGGGCGAAGGATTTAATGAGCAGCAGCGTAGGCCCTCGGTGCTTCGAGAAGCCAGGTTTTCCTGCCACAGTGTGGAGGAAGATTCTAGAACACAAACGCTGTGAGGGCAGAGATGTTTGTGTGCTTCACCAATATGTGCCCCTAGGGTGGGCAATGGGAGGCACCCAATAAAGGTCTGTTGAACGCGTAACAGAGCAAGCACTGGAATAAGATGGCTGGTGGTGCCTTCTCGTGCCGGGGACAGGGGACAGGGGTCATCTGCTCCCGAGGCCCAGTCACTGGCTGCCGCAGCTGTGGGCATCGCTGCGGGAGGAGGGGCCCTGCCTGCCGCCCAGGGGCTTGGGGTCTCCTGGGGAGCGTGCCCAGAAGCACCCGATGGGGCAGGGGTCCTGCCCGGAGGACCCTACCAGCTGGCTGGGGAGCGTCACCCTTCTGTCCTGCGTCACCGCTTTCTAAGATCCTGATGAGAACGTGGAAGCCTGTGTCATCGAGGACTGCTGACTGGGGGGATAGCCAGGGCTCTGAAGACAGGTCAGGAGCTGGGTCACACCAAGCCCCGCAGGAGACTAGGTGGCCCCGGTGTCACTGAGCCCCCCAGGTCCCCTGCTTTGCTCCGCAGGCTGCACGGCTGCGGCAGGCACAGCCCAGTGGGGTGAGAGCAGGCCCTTGGGATGGGGCCGGGGCCCCCCTCTGACCTCCCACCAGGTGGGCTGGGGCGGGGGTCAGCGCAGGACAGGCTCGGCCGAGCCCACCACCGCCTTGCCCCGCAGCCCGGGGATGAAGAGCTTTAGAAGGTTGAAGAAAATCCACAGAGAAGACTGCTTCCTGGAGCGTGAACACCGCATGGGATGCGGATCCCGTGAACCTGAACCAAGTTTTATTGGTGCAGAGACGCGGGGGCCTTGGCACTCGCTGCTGACTTCCGGCTGCGGCGCAGTGGGAAGTGGTGACAGGAGCGTGTGGCTCTCGGAGCAGGTGCCACTCGCCCCCAGCCCTTCGGGGTCTGCAGGCGCTGCCCGCGGGGGTGGAGGGGCGAGGGCCGCACACCAGCACCCCCGCTCAGGGCCGAGGCTGGCTGTCTGTGCACTGGGGACGTCCTCTGACGCCCCAGAGGTCCTGTCGCGGCGGGAGAGCAGCAGGTCGCAGGCCACACGCTCATTAGCCCCGCTGCCCAGGGAGCCTCGTGCCCCCGGACCCCCCGCACCGTGCACCCCGCACGCAGTAAACGCACGTGTTCCCGGACAAGTGGACGGTTCCCGCAGGCCCTGCGCTGGGTGGGGGGGGTCAGAGGGAGCCAAGCCGGGGTGACCGGGCGGGGGAGCAGGCTGTGGAAGCCAAAAGGAGCTCCCCGAGGTGCCCCAGGGCCCAGGACGGGGTGGGGCGGGCAGGCTGGTGGGCGGCCCTGGGCAGGTGGGGACAGGGACAGCTCTGAGCTGGGAAGGAACTAGCACATCTGGCCTGGGTTGGCTGCGTGGGGGCAAGGGGCACGGCCCGGCGTCCACGGGCCAGCAACGGACCGGAGGCCAAGTAGCCAGCATCTCCCAGTGGCCAGGTGGGAGGAAGCACATCTAAGCTGGGGCCTGGGCGGTGGCAGGGAGCCCGCGGGGCATCTTGAGTCCAAAGCAGAGGTGGGCGGGGCAGCCCCAGCCTGGGGCCCGAGGCCCTGGAGAGATGAGGAGGGGCTGCTGGGCCCTGCAGGTGCCCCCGCCTGCCTCCGGGTTGCACGTCTGCCCCGGGAAGTGCCTGAGGTCGGGGTGAGCACCTGCCCCACTGCCCACGCAGTCCTGGAGCCTCTGGTGTCCCCCAGACACGAGAACCTGGCCCATGAGCCCTCCGTCTGCAAGGATGCCCCAGCCGCCCCACCTTCACCCCTGTGAGTCACTCAGGTCGCGTCAGACTTTGGGGAACCCCAGGTCCCACCTGCCGGGCCTGTGGCCAGTCTGTGGGCGGATCTCGGGGTGGGGGGGCTGTGAAAGCCAGGTGTCTCGAGCCCTGAGGATGTGATCTCTGCAGCCCTGGGTCCCAACCCCAGCCGCTCTTGCGGCAGCGGAGATGGAACTAATGAGCCTGAGGGGTCACCACCCGATCTTCATATTATCACCTGTCTTTCCTGCGTCTTCAAGGACTCGGGACAGAACGTTTGTCCAGGGCCGTATTATAGTAAAACCCCAGCTGCGTCGATTCTGCTGTTTATCGTGATGCTTATCATCACTTGTATTTTATGGGCCAGACGTCTGGGGCAATTTTCTTTTCATTTGCATGAGACTCTATTATTCCGAATCACAGCACAGAAAGGGGGATGTTTATTTGAAGGAGATGCAGTTTCTCTTTACAGAATTTATGTAGAATGTCTCCTAATGCATTTTTAAACTGAAATCTGAGAAGCAATTTTCATGCCAGCTACTATCCTGCAGAGACACCAGAATTTGGCGATTGGCATAAAAAGAAAAAACACATGTAACTTTATCAGTTAGGAAAAAAAAATGTGAATGATAAAATTATCCTTCTTTTCCAGAAAGCAGCACATGTAAATTTTTTTAAATAAAATCTTTAAAAAGTAAAAAGTCTGACTTAGGTGGTGAATCCTGAAATACATGGGAAAGAGAAAGGAAGGTAAGTCACCTGGAACCAGACCAGCTGGAGAGAAGTGGTCCTGACAGTGCAAACTTGCTCCCCGGCTTTATTCTGTGCAGCAACCACACTTATTAGCTGGGCAACGTCGCTCTCGTGGCTTCCCCGAGCAGGGGACCAACCCAGGGAGATATATGAACAATAATTTCCCTTTCGTCATTGATCCAGGGGCCATCATTTTATTTATTTATTCCTGAGAGACACGGAGAGAGGCAGAGACACAGGCAGAGGGAGAAGCAGGCTCCATGCAGGCAGCCCGACGCAGGACTCGATCCCGGGACCCCGGGGTCATGACCTGAGCCCAAAGCAGACGCTCCACCGCTGAGCCCCCCCGTGCCCAGTTGAGTATAGTTATCCTGGGCATCCGTGTGTCCACACCCCTGCCCCGGTTCACTCCGTGTTCAGTGCTGGGGGCCTGTTACTCCAAACCCCCCACTTTGCTTTCTTGGAAGCGTCTTGGTCCTTAGCAACCCTTTGAATTTCTGTGGGAAGTTCAGATCCAGTTTGTTTTCCATAAAAACTAACCATAGGTGGTCTCCCTGGGACTGCACTGAACCAACAGGTTCACCTGGTGGGCGCCCACACTCCCGAGACACCCCAGCCCATCGGGGCCTTCCCCTCGATCACCGCCCCACCCGTCTGTCCTGTGTCACCACAAGGCGCATCATCTGCCCCAACCAGGTCCTTGTGTGACATTTATGTGACCCGTCCCTCCCTGTCTCTAGCGCTGGTCTCTGCTCTGGGGTCTGGTCTCCATAGTGATCATGGCCAAGTCCTGTGGCCGCCGTCGAGGGGCGCTGGGGCCCGGGGTGCTGCGGGCTCGGCCCCACCGGCCTGGGTCAGTGTGTCTGCGGGGAGTCCCGCTGGGCCGTGGGCGCTGCCGACCCGCCGTCCGCTCCGCCCGAGACCCTGGTAGGGCTCCGGGCCGCCGTGGATCACTAACCCGTGCTTCCCGCTTCCTGCCCCCCCGCGTGTCCACCTGCCTTCCTCTGGTCACACGCACCTTTCACAGGGAGCATCCCGAGTTCCTGAGCACGGTGGCGGCGGCGCTCCCGTGGTGGTTTCTCTGCGCAGCCCACACGCACGCAGGACTCAGCACGACAGCCACCGGGGACCTCTCGCCAATGTCACGGCCCCGTTACCATCCTCGTGCGAAAAATGCCACCGTGCCCAGCATCTCGCCGCCTACACGGAGAACCACCACGACGCCTCTGGGGTTTGCCCCAGCCGAGCTCACCAGGCTCTGCCGCTCTTCCCGCCCAGACACTCTTCCTTCTCTGAACTCCAAGCCTTCTTTTTATAAAATTATGTTAAAAACACACCCTATAGGGACACCTGGGGGGCTCAGTTGGTCACGTGTCTGCCTGCAGCTCAGGCCGTGATCGCAGGGTCCTGGAATCGAGTTCTGCATCAGGCTCCCTGCTCGGCGGGGTGTCTGCTTCTCCCTCTGCCTCTCCTCCCCGCTCATGCGCACTCTCTCCCTCTCTCTCTCTCAAATAAATAAATACAATCTTTTTAAAATACACATCCCATTGGGGCAGCCCAGGTGGCTCAGCAGTTTAGCACCTGCCTTCAGCCCAGAGCATGATCCTGGAGACCCAGGATGGAGTCCCGTGTCGGGCTCCCCGCAGGGCGCCTGCTTCTCCCTCTGCCTGGGTCTCTGCCTCTCTCTGTGTGTGTCTCTCATGAATGAATACATAAAATCTTTAAAAAGAAATACACATCCCATAAAATTTGCCACATAATCTACGTTTAAGGGTACGAGACAGTCGAGCTAACTGAAGTCATGCCTCACGTCAGACTCCTACAACTTCCTCCTCATGCAAAACAGAAACTCTGCTCCCACTGAAAACCCCTTCCCTCCCCCAGGGGCCTGATGGCTTTTTATATATTTAGGCTTTTTCCATCACTGTCATCACTCTCCGTCTGGTGGCCAAATCGCCGCAACGTTGGCTTCACAACCCATGTAGGTTGGCTCTTGTGTCTCTTAATCCTTCATTATTTTTAAATCTTTAATCTCTCATTTCTTCTTGCTTTATGATACAAAGATATATCCCAGGCACACGTCTCCCTCCGCCGTGCGTCGGAGAGAGGCGCCGGGGACCACTTCCCGTGGCATTGCCGCAAGACCATTCCAGCTGGCGGAGTAGGACAGGGTTGCTTTTGTTGAAAGCACAGATTTAGACCAATATTTCCAATTCAGGTCTAACGTGGCGGTGTCTCTCCTGAACATGATTTAACTCTGGTTGTTACACTTTCTTTGTTATTTTTTAAAAATTTTTATTTATTTATGGTAGTCACACACACAGAGAGGCAGAGACATAGGCAGAGGGAGAAGCAGGCTCCAGGCACCGGGAGCCTGATGTGGGATTCGATCCTGGGTCTCCAGGATCGCACCCTGGGCCAAAGGCAGGCACCAAACCACTGCGCCACCCAGCGATCCCACACTTTCTTTGTTATTATATATATATATATATCAATTTTTTTAAAGGAGTCAATTTGTATGAACTGTAAGGAGAGGACAGTGGCAATGACCCCAATATTCTTTCCAACAGACCGAGTGCAGAGCACGATCCTTTATCTTTGGAGGGAGACCTGCCAGGGGCCAGAGGGGCAGGTCAGCCACGGTCCTCAGGCTGCAAGGCCGTCCGAGGGCTCCTCCGGGGGTGCTGGGAGCAGGACAGCGCTCGGCACATGTTTGTTGAGTGACTGGTGGGGGAATTAGTCCATCAACAGGCCAAGGGTTGCTTCTCCCCTGGGAAGCAGTGAACCTGCGGGTTGGGACCCCTTGACGCTCAAGCCGGTGGACCAGTCTGAAATACGAGAGCTGGGGTGCACACAGAGAGGCAGTGGTGACCCCGGGGAGGCAGAGGCCTCTGACCGGGCCCTGTCTGGGGCCCAGCAAGCACACGTGCCACTGAGGGGACTGCGGAGGAGACGCGGGACGCCCCTGCCCCTGCCACAGGGACTCTTCCTGACGCTCACAGCTCCCTCTCAGGTCCGCTCACGCACTGCTTTTCACGCAAGACCCGGTCACATGCTAGGATCATCCTGCAGGAAGGAGGGCGGAAGTGCCGTGGAAGTCCCCGCATGGAGTCAAGTGACAGATCCAATAAAGGGTTAAATATCCAAAATATGAAAAGAACTTCATAAAGCTCAAGAACAACAAAACTAAATAATCCAATGTAAAGATGGGCAGGATGAAGAGGCATTTCCCCAAAGAAGAGATCCAGGCGGCCGCCAGGAAAGATGCTCAAGGGGCGCCTGGGGGCCTCGGCGGCTGAGCGTTGCCTTCGGCTCAGATCATGACCCCAGGGTCCCGGGATCGAGACCCGCGCCAGGCTCCCCGCAGGGAGCCTACCCCTCTGCCTGTGTCTCTGCCTCTCTCTGTGCGTCTCTCATGAATAAATAAAATCTTTTAAAAAAGAAAAGAGGGATCCCTGGGTGGCGCAGCGGTTTGGCGCCTGCCTTTGGCCCAGGGCGCGATCCTGGAGACCCGGGATCGAATCCCACATCGGGCTCCCGGTGCATGGAGCCTGCTTCTCCCTCTGCCTGTGTCTCTGCCTCTCTCTCTCTCTCTCTCTCTCTCTCTCTGTGACTATCATAAATAAATTAAAAAAAAATTAAAAAAGAAAAGATGCTCAACATCACTCATCATTAGGGAAACACAAACCAAAACTACAATGAGGGCGCCTGGGGTGCTCAGTGGGTTACACATCTGCCTTCGGCTCAGGTAATGATCTCGGGGTCCTCAGAAGGAGCCCCATGTCAGGTCCCTGCTGGCGGGGAGCCTGTCTCTCCCTCTGGCCCTGCCTCCAGCTCGTACATGTTTGTTCTCTCCTTCTCCCCCCCCTCGCAAAAATAAATAAATGAATAAATAAAAATTTAAAAACCCACGCTGAGTTACTACCTCACACCTGTCTCAATGGCTAAAATTAACAACACAAGAAACACCAGGTGTTGGTGAGGGTGTGCAGAAAGGGGAGCCCTTGTGCATTGCTGGTGGGAGTGTGAACTGGTGCAGCCACGCTGGGAAACAGTGTGGAGGTTCGTCAGAAAAATTAAACACAGAGCTGCCCTACGACCCAGAAAGTGCCCTGCAAGGTGTTTACCTAAAGAATACAAAAATAGGGACGCCTGGGTGGCTCGGGAGTTTATCGCCACCTTCAGCCCAGGACATGATCCTGGAGACCCGGGATCGAGTCCCACGTCGGGCTCCCTGCGTGGAGCCTGCTTCTCCCTCTGCCTGGGTCTCTGCCTCTCTCTGTGTCTCTCGTAAATAAATTCTTTAAAAAAAAAAAAAGAATACAAAAATATAGATCCAAAGAGGCACCTGCTTCCTGGGGTTCACAGCAGCCAGGTCCACAATAGCCAAAGTAGGGAAAGAGCCCAGATGTCCGTGGACGGATGAACGGGTGAAGAAGACAGGATATGTACACAGTGGACGATCGCTCAGCCCTCAGAAGGAAATCCTGCCATTCGCCACAGCGTGGATGGACTTAGAGGGCATTACGCTCAGCGAGACAAGTCCGTCAGAGAAGGACAAACACCATATGATCCCACTCACGTGGAATTTTTTTTAAAGATTTTATTTATTTATTCATGATAGACAGAGAGAGAGACAGACAGACAGACAGAGAGACAGAGACCCAGGCAGAGGGAGAAGCAGGCTCCATGCAGGGAGCCCGACGTGGGACTCGATCCCGGGACTCCAGGGTCACACCCTGGGTCGAAGGCAGGCGCTAAACCACTGAGCCACCTAGGGATCCCCTGTACCAGAATTTAAATAAAAACTTTTAAAGGAAGGAAGGAAGGAAGGAAGGAAGGAAGGAAGGAAAGAAGGAAAGAAGGAAAGAAAGAGAAAGAGAAAGAAAGAAAGAAGAAAGAAAGAAAGAAAGGTGATGGCGAGCCTAGTTTAGGTACAAGAACCCCACAGAGAGCTGCAGGTGTTGCCCCAACTCTCCTGCCACCAGGAGGACGTGGTACCTGCAGTCAGAAGTCGGCAAAGTTGAGAAAAGCCTGGGAAGGAGCCGCCAGGAGACGTATTTGAAAGAAGTAGACGGTTTCTCCATGAAGATAGAACATGGAGCGTCCGTCATTCTGCTGGGACCTACATTTTCTTTACCATCATCCCTTACTGGGAGGCTGATTTCACCACCGTGGCGTCTCTTGTGCACCCGAACATCACGCACCCAGGCGTGACACGGAGGCCTGCAGTGCTGTCCCCGAGGAAACCAGAAACGGGAGGACAGGAGCAGACTGCGCCTTGGGGATGCCCCGACGGCACGGCCGGGCCCTGCCACCGGGCAGGAGGTGGCTGCGCACACGCGGCTGTCCCAGGAGCAGGCGGGCCGGGCATGGGCTTTGGTGGCCCTATGGCTGGTGCCCTGGGCGTGCGGGCACACGGCCTGCCTCCCCCAGTGGCCTGCATCAGCGGACGAGCCCTGACCCTCAGTCTGCACCTTGTGCTTGGTTAAATCACAGATTTGCTTAGGAACTTCCCGTTTGAAACTTGATCATATTTTTTAAACTGTTCATTTAGCATTTGGCCAAAAATAAATAAATAAAGGAAAATTCGTACACGTCCACATTCTTCAGTGTGGTGCTTCCCTGGGACCCAACCCGGGGAATGTGTCAGAAAGGGAAGGAAGCCGCCCGCGAACAGGCTGCTGTTCCTCGCCCCGTGCGGCAGGGAGCGCTCTCACTGACATGCCGCTCCCAGGAACCCTTAAGGACCAAGGAAAGGTGCGGAGCTCATTGGATTACATAATTTCTTGAGATACGTTTTTTTTTGACTGACAGGTGGGCTTCAACATGATGGGCTTGTAAAAGCGTCCCGGCCACAGAGTCCCGTAAAACAACAAGATCGTTAGCCCTCCAGCCACACGTGTCCGTGTTCCGTGTTAGAGACCCCCCTGCAGCGTGCAATGCACAGCCGTCCCTACTGCCCGCAGCACACCTTGACTTAACAGCAACCGCCCCGGAAAACCCTCGGGCCTCCTGGCTTCTGTGGGTGCATATTCCACTTTAAAATACCATCATCCCCAAACACGGTGTTGACAGTTTTGCCTTTAATATTACATTGACTTTATCTATTTTTAAAGATTTTTATTTAGTTGTTCATGAGGCACAGAGAGAGAGGCAGAGACACAGGCGGAGGGAGAAGCAGGCTCCATGCAGGGAGCCCGATGTGGGACTCGATCCCAGCACCCCGGGGTCACGAACCCACACCCTCTGCAAGTCTGTGCTCAGAGACTCTGTTTCCTGGGCTGTGGGTCACAGGCTCCCGCATCTTCACATTTCCAGTAAGAACATTCCAGGCTGTGGTCTCTTCAGTCCATACAAGCACTATTCCTCCATGGCCTGCGCTTGGCAAGAGCGTGTTTATATCAGCACCACAGACAACTCATTTAATCTTCAACATCCACTTTGAGAGTAAACTTACGGTAGCGTCCAGAATCACGTCAGATAAGTCACTGTCCGTGAGACAAAGCTCTGAAAGCTTCCTGCTGACCCCAAGCATTGAATGAAGACCTTGACACAATTTTACTTGACTTATTTTCTACTTTAAAGGATCTAATGACTCTCACAAAAACTGATGTTATTCAACTGATCTTGAAGTTCTATTTTTGGGCGTGGAGGCCACGTATTAACACATATGGCTTTCCTTTTCGACACATGCAGAAAATCCAGAAATAAAAGCGAAAAAAACTAATGAACAATGACAGCCATTTGATCCAAAAAGTCATGCCTCTCAAAGCAATTGCTAAATGGAGCCTCTGACATTGTACATCTTAATTCTTCACCTTTGCGAATTATGTTCTTAAAATAACTGCTAACTTTTGAAGCACAAGCTGACGGCTTCTCAGCGAACTTTTGCCCCTGAAGATTGGCGGTCTGTGCTGTGTGCGAGGCCAAGCGCCCATCCATGGACTTTATCCTGTGTCCACGGACATGGACTATATCCTGCGTCCCCAGAGCACGCAGCAAGTCTGGCAGGCGCCCCAGAGTCCCCCGGTCCCCAGCAGGGTGCCCCAGGCCTTTTGCAGGCCACGCGGTTCTGGGACAGGCTGCCCACATTCACCAGTACTGGCCTGGCAACTCTGTGTTTTCGGACCCTCTTGATGGTCTTACGAAGTGAAGATGCCCCCAGAGGACACAAGAACAAGGAGACACGGCCCCGTTATAAACCCAAGCCACGGATCCCAAGTCAAAAGTAAATTGAGAAAACATATTTGTATTTGGAATTTTTTTAAAGATTTTTTATTTCGAGGTATTCTCTCCACCCAACATGGGGTTCAAGCTTACAGCCCTGAGATCAAGAGTCACTGGCTCCACAGGCTGAGCTCACCAGGCTCCGGGCTTTGCGTTTAGGGGTGCTCAAAGTGTTCGCAAGTAGCAGGCGGTCTTCAGGGCTGAAACCCCAGGCGGGCCCAGCCCTGTCCATGGCTACCTTGGTCCTCGCACAGGTGGCTTCACCCAGGCCCTGCCACTGCCTGCGGCACCCTAGTGAGGCAGGGTCCCATCCCTGCAGGTGCGGCCCGCGATGCCAGTGGATGCTCCTTCTAGAACAGCTCACCCAACACGTGCCTTTGCCTTTTCCATGTTTTTTCAATGTATCTCTGCCTCTTCCGTGCAAGATTTCTCTTGTTCTAGAGATGGGATTGTACACCGAGCGGAAAGGGGTGGATCTGGTGGGACCTGAGGGCACCCCACCCCCGTGTGCCTCACCCTGCCTTCTGTACACCCCTCTGTGAGCAGGACCAGAGCTGCGGGCGCTGGGGTTCCCAAGTCTGTGCGTCCATCCCGAGACCTATTCTGCAAAAGGGGGATTGTGATCGCCTCCCCCAGCTTCAGGCTGCTGTCCCCTGGCCAGCTAGTGAGGGTGGAGAGCTGAGCGGTCATTCTGAACCAGGGCGGTGGCAGCAGGCAGGTCCCCATGTGTGACATGCGGGCCGGGGCCTCGTCACCTTCCAGCCAAGTCCCCGGCAGCTGCGGCCTCCAGATGGCTCAGAGGCAGCTGGCCCTGCAGGATGGCCCACCCTCTCCTGGGCTCCCTGAGCCCTCGGTTCCTGTGGGGTCCTCCCCACCCACCCTCCCTGCAGGGCATCCCCCCACTGCCCTGCAGGGCCCCGGCGCAGAGCCAGCCTCACACAACCCCACCAGCCGGGTACAGACCCTGCCCCAGCCCCATGGGTGGGTGAGGGTGACCCTGGAGCGTGGAGGGGCTAAGTCCTCTTCCACTAGCATTTCCTCAGGATACAGCCACCTGGTGACATGTGTGCCTCAGTGTGTTGTCCCGACAAGGCCACGTAGCAGACAGACCTGCGCGGTGACAGTGTTTGAAGCATAAGTGATCATCATTCAAATAGTCCCGTTTCTGGACCCGTGAGTCATCACGCTGGGAACACGCGGTGGCTGGCCGTGACCACGGGTGGGGACCTGGTTTAAAACCGGGTGACCTCGTTTACATTTCCCAGCCTCTGTTAGTGAAGACAGGTCAGCTGAACCCACTTGTGCACAGAGCCGAGGCGGAGCTGGCCGCCAGGTGCTGGGTCCTCCCGGGGGGGGCGGGGAGCCTGAGCCCCCTGGACTTCGTCGCCTGAGGGACTCTGAGCTCCGCTACAGCCACGGACCTTCCACAGTGGGCCCGGGAGGGGCCGGGCGGGGGAGGCCGTCCCTCCGTCTACACTGTCCTGTGGGGGCCACACGACTCGCTGCCCCCAGGGCAGGCTGAGGACTGGGGGTCAGGCAGACGTGTAGGATCTCGGGGAGCCCCCTGAGGCAGCAGCCCTGGGGTGTGAGCGGGGCTGGGTGGCCCCCACACTTGTCTCCCAGAGCCCATAATCCTTAGATCACCTGCCATCGGCGCGGCTTGTGAGCAGAAGGCAATGGTGGTCGCAGGCATCACGTGGCCACTTGAGGCCTGCGGGCTCCTTGTCTCCCCCGCGAGGGGCCCCAGGGAGGCCGCCCGCCACCCCCGCCCCACCCGCTTCCTCCCTCCACCCCCCCAGGCCCCCAGGCCCATCTGCAAAATGGAAACCAGGCTCCTGCCCTGCCCCCAAGAGCAGCCTGAGCGTCGGGCGGGACGGGGGTCCTAGGGCTCCTACAGCGCAGGGGGAGGCAGGACGGCCCAGGGCAGAGCACCGCTGGGCTGGGCCCCCTCACAGGTGGGAGGTGCTGGGGTCCTGACCTGGCCTGCTCTCAGCCGGTCCGGAGGGTCCTTCTGGTGTCAGGAGGGGACTTGTAACGAGCCCCCTCCCTCGGGCCCGGAAGAGTGACCCATGGGTGCTGTCCATCGCCCTCACTAGTGCGGCCTCTGCTCCCTGCCCTCGGGGTCTCAGGGACAAGGAGCCCCGGGAGGAGGAAGGTGGCCTCACGGTGTGTGCTGACCCCCGGGGGCCGCCAGTGACCGCCCGCCCTGACGGCTTCACCCCGCTTGGCTCCCCCGAGGGTGTCCGAGGACCCCCATCCTGAAGCCAGTCGGGCCAGCAGCCAAGGCCCCCCGGGCTGCAGCTCCCCACACAGAGACGAGGACACCCCCTCCCCCATCGTGACCCTGGACACAGGGGTGGGCTTCCCAGCATCCGCCGCCGGCCGTGGTGGCCCTGGCTGGCTGCCAGACTCGCCGTCTCCGCGGGGCGACAGCCGCAGGAGCCGGGGCGGAGGGAGCCCTTCCAGGCTCAGGTCAGCCGCAGCGCGCTGGTTCTCACTGACATTAAAATGCTCCGAGGAACAACCTGATAAAAAGTTAAGGCACCGACTGGCGGGAGCCGCCCGCTGCCACTGCAGGGAGGCGACGGTGCCTCCCGGGCCTCCGGTCCCACCCCGGGTGCGGCCCCCGCCTCCTCCCAGCCCAGCCGCCATCGGGCGCCGGCTCGGAGCTGCTGGTCCTGAGTCCTGCGCACCGAGCGCCTGAGACTCGCAGGGGCGCCCCGGGCCTCCTCCTCCCTCCTGGCGGCAGGTGCGCGTCGCGCTGGCCGGGCCTGGGAGACCTCGGCCCGTCCCCTCCCAGGCGCCCAGGCCGCAGCTCAGTTCCTGCTCCGAGAGCCGCTCTCTCCCGGTCTTCATCAAACACAAATTCCAGGAAAAGCATTTCCCCGGGATGCTCAGCGGGAGGAGGGAGGTGGCCGCGGGGCGCAGCCCCCAGGCCTGGAGCGCCGAGGGGGGTCGCCCGCAACCACCTGCGGAGGAAGGCGGGGTCCCTTCCCTTAGCAGCCCTTCCCTGAGCGGGGCTCCGGGGTGTCGGGGCCAAGCGGGGCCGTGGAGCGGCCGCCCCGGAGGCAGCGGACACTGACCCTCGGCTCCCACCCCCCGCGGGCCGAGTCCTCCCCAGTCCTCAGGGAAAGTCGCAGGAGGCGAGAGGAAAGACACGTGTGCGCGGGGACGGGGCGGCTTGCAGAGTCCGCGTGTCCAGGGCCCCCTGTCTCCTCGGCGACTCACAAGATACCTGAGTCGCCTGCCCCCGAGCGGCCCTCCTGTCGTCCCCGGGGCGAGTCGCTGAGGACCGCTCGGAGTCCCGCGTGGGTCCGGCCGTTCTCTCCGAGGCTGCAGGAGCAAGGACCGGGTGATGTGCAGACATCACTGCTCGACCCCATGGCGCCAGCGAAGCCAGGGCCGTTGCGCCCTTTGGACACGGGGGAGTCGGGGTCAGTGTCCTCCCTGCCGTCACGGCGTCAGCTCCGCTGGACAAGACGTGCCTTGGCAAGAACCGTCCACTCATTCTTCACTCATTTGCGCGTTCAGCGCACAGACGGAGCTCCGAGCCTCGTGCTGGAAGCAGGGAGCTGGCCCCCACGTGGCCCCCACTGTCCAGCCCTTCAGTACCCCAAGGACGGTGGGTCTGGGGAGGGCTGAGGCGTGACCCTGCAGGCCCAGGCTCTGCAGAAGGGACGGGGTACGAGGAGCTACGAGAGCCGGGGAGGCCGGGCCCGGAAGGCTCAGCGGACAGAGGCCAAGCGCCTGAGTGGTCCGTGGATGGGGCTCAGTACGCCCCACGGGGCGCAGGGGCGGCCGCTCACCCAGCGCCCGGAACAAACCGGGGCACCAGACCTGGAACCAGCACACGCCTCCCCGGGGCTGGCACGGATGCTCGTGGAAACACCTCCCCCTGGACCACAGCCACGCAGGAGGCGGTCGCTGCTCGGCCCAACAGCGCGCTGTCCGTGCGGCGCTGCCCTCCAGAGCGGCCGGTCCCCAGACGGACGACAAGGCCGCCACTGCCGGGCGCAGACCACGCTGGGCCGCGTATGTCTTTCCAGCCGTGGCTCCTCGTCACCCTGAGCAGCTGTGAGCGACCCACATCCGCCTCCACACGTCATTGCAGAATGACAGCATGTCCACCCTCCCCGTGGGCGCCAGCGGACTCGGCTCCGCCAGCGGCTGGGAGCAAGCCTGGCAGCTAATTGTGTGAACCATGAGGCTCACGCACGTGTGCGCAACCCGGGAGCACGACCTGTGCGTCGTCAGCCCCCCCTCTCTGCGGGCCCCCCACAGGCCCGCAACGCCGGGAGTCCGTTCCCGCCTCCGTCCTGCTCCGGGAACAGCGGGCGTTCAGAGCGTTGACCAGGGACGAGGCTCCACCTCTCGGTTAGGTGAGCCGCCCCCTGCACCCCATTCCTCTGACCCACCCCCTGAAGTCAGCGCCCAGCCGTCCCCAGATCCTGACTCTCCCAGCTTCAGCCGCAGCAGCCTGTGTGCCATCTACACTGCAAGTGTGAAACACACCGCGGATGTGGATGCTCATCCGTGTGGATCTCAGCCCTCCACGCCCACCCCCTGCAGACATGCTCACCCCCTAAGGGCAGCTCAGCAGGGGCCTCGGGGTCAGGGCTGCAGAGACAAACGTGGCACCCCGCTTATTCACACCCGACGTGTGATGTGCCAGCAAGCCACGTGTGCCTGCAGTGCACCCGCCGCAGCACTCAAGTGCTCCTGCAGCCCAGCCGCCCACTTGCCAGCTCCCCGGGACCCCGTCGTTCCTGCGCCCCAAACCCTGCAGCGGCTCCAGCTCAGTCTGCAGATCAGCCCCGCCCAACCAGAGCTCCCCGCGCCTGCCCTGCGGCCCCCCCATCCTCCCTGCAGGCCGAGCAGCGGGGATGCGGCCTTCTGGGGGTCTGCTGGCCCCGGACCGCCCTCTCTCTCCGTCCCTTCTCCCTCTCCGGCTCCTGCCTGCCGTCACCTTATCCTGCTCTGCCTACTGCCATGTCGGGCACCTGACACCACGTGCCTCTGGCGTCTCCCTCTGCCCTTTAGAATGTGCAATCCGTGGAGCAGGGGTCGGCCTGCCCCCATCCAGCGCCGTGCCTGCCACACGGCCCTGTGCAATGCAGGCTCACTGAGTGGACGAAGGAATGATGGACGGTGACGCCCCCTGTGTCCTGGAGCCGCAGTGTCCGTGCCGGGGACTGTCTGCCACCAGGGTGTGTTTGGAAGTGTGCACTTGAAGATTTCCGTCAGATAATGAAATATCCCAAGTGAAGAATTTCTCATCAATTCTAAGCAATACGAATTGATTAAATGAACTATATGCAATGTCCATTCACGGGATGATGGTGCAGAAATTGGAAATAACGCGTTTGGAGCCACTCAGAGTGCAGACCCCGCGTTGGGCTGTCCTCTGGCCTGAGACCGACATGTCCTGGTGGCCTGTCACCCTGGGGAGCCCTCATCTTCTGGGGAGCTCCTTTCAGAGAGAGCCTCGGACCCTGTGCCTTAAAATAAGAGGTAGACCAGATGTTGGAGGAGCTGTCTGTGAAAATAAAAACTGATAAATCTTTTACAGAGTTTGACAAAAATGGTTGAATTTATGAAGGAAGCTTTTAAGACAAGCAGGCAGAGGAATAAATCTCTCTCTCAGAGAGTGTCCAAGCTACAAGATTTGCTCTCAATATGTGAAGAAGGAAATCAAAGACCGAAAGATCTGCTGTGTCGGCTGCTGTCACAGAAGGACTCAGTTTAAAGAAGACCTTTCTGGAAAGCCAGGCCTCCCCCGATGCCACACGAGACGGAGGGGGAGATACGACAGGCAGAGGTGCTCCCACCTGGATGGGCAGGGGAGGCTTTTTGAGAACAGGCCAAGCAGTGGGGTCAGAGGCAGGCCCAGATCCGCGAGCTAGGGAGCTTCTCTGGCACCAAGCTTGCTGCAAGCTTCTGCCTTCCAGGCAATGTCTTCAAAGGGGTGACGTCCCCAAAAACACCCACCCAGGAGGGCATGGAAGGGAGCTGAGGTGGAGTGGGGGTCACCCCACGGAATGAGTTTTGGGATTTACATGAGTTTTAAATAAATAATTTTAAAAAATCTGGCATGGGGTCACCATAGACCCTGCCCCAAGGGCCAGCCCAGGGGATGACAGGACCCAGGGGACAAACTTCTGGGTGCAAGGCGCTGGCAGAGACAGTATCCTCTGGACCCCATGCAAGTGCAGGAACTTTGGGCATGGCTTCCCACCCCGTTATGTCCACCGCTGACCACAGAGGTGCTGGGGACGGAGGCAGAAGCTCGGGGCGGGGGGCGAAGCTCCAGTTGGGGAGGGCAGGAAACTCAACCAGGGGCTGCACCTGCATTAGGACCTGGCAGTTTCATCACCAACTTGAAACTCAGTGCGTGGCTGGCACAGACCCCGGGGAGGGCCAGCCCTGCCAGCCCTGCCGAGTGGTGCAGGAAAGGGATGCCTGAGTGTGGCTGCTGGAACCGGGCAGGCCCCGTGAGGCCCCCGGCATGAGGACACTCTGAGTCTGGGCATTCATAGCCCAGGGGGTGTGAGCCACCGAACTAAGGCACAGAAGCAGATAGAATGCTTTTCGCCTGGGCCTTCTTTTTCACTTGAGGAAAATTAAAATAGGGCTTGTTGACTGAAGCTATTCCACAAAAAGCTTGAATTTAAATGAGTTTGTACAAGAGCAGAGCAGAGAAGAGCCCAGTGGGGGAGGGAGCTTAAGACAGAGGCTGCAGAGCCCCGCACTGGGGCCTGTGGCACCTGGCCATGCGTTTCCAGCCCCAGGGGTGGCATTCGTCCCCTGCTGACAAGGACACTCCCGTGAGGCTCTGGCTTCTTCAGTCCTTAGCTCCACTGTCTGTGGAGGAGAGAGGAGCGCACGGCCCAGGGCTCCCAGCAGCATCCCGGGGGCAGCTGTGATGGCCCTGCCATGGGTCATGGTTCATCCCTCTGCCGGTCGCTGTGGCCAAGGAGCCTGGTACTCTCACTGGCCAGCCCCAAGGCATGTGCCCAACTCCAGGCTGACATCGGCAAACGGAGCACATGTTAGGGTGGGGAAGGACGGTGACCCCAAAGAAATGATGGCCAGGCAATAAAAGAAGTGACTAATGAAGTCGCTTAGGCCCCCCGGGCCGCAGGCCTGCTGTCTCCCTCCGGAGTCCGGGGTGAAGGAGGACACGATGCAGAGCGATGGGGACAGAGTCCATAAACGCACACCAGTTTCCGTGATTTGACAAGAATCAACCATGGCCTAATCAGAGCCCAGTTCCGGCCGGTCGGATGGGGTGGGCACCGGATGGCCCAGCCTGCAGCTCGAGAGGGCCCCTCTCGACCAGGTCCACCTTCCGGGCTTCTGAGCGCCCAGGGATGTGGGTGGGACGTTGGGCGCAGTAGACTTGGGGGAGCCCCACAAAGCCGCCTCCGCACGGGCCACACCCCCACAGCCGGGAAAGGCCCGGAGTGGGAACAGCCCGAGTGTCTTGAAGCATGAAGGGTGTGACTCCTCGATGGACACGCAGAGAGGGGCCCCCCAACTCCAGCAGGTAGCAGGCAGTGGGGGTGGAGACCCCGACAGGCCCACTGAGGGGAGCGCCCGGGTAGGCCCCCCGCCGGGTGGGACTAGGCAGGAGGATAAATTCACACCCAAAGTGGAAGGGAGGGTGGAGGGCCAGGGAGGGATGAGGAGCCGGTGGGGGCCCCAGACCCGGGGGAAGCCCCCGGGCACAGCCCCCATCTAGTTCTCTGTTCCGAGCCCCTCCTCTTGGGAAATCTTGAAAATCTTCCAGGACTTTGTCCTCTCCTCTTGGAACCGAGCAAGCCCAGGGAGTGCGGGGCCCGCCTCCCCATCTGCCTGAACCCCCAGTGAAGATCCCCTCGGCCTCCCGCGGCATTCTCAGTCCTTGTGAAAGGTCTGTATTCCCTGAGCCATTAGGACCCTGAAGCGGAGAACACCCCATCTGCGCGCCCCCCAGGAGCAGCCCCCGCCGCGGCCGGTGAGTCCGCACCGGGTACAGGATGGAACACGGGGAAGGGGGGGCTGGAAGCCCTGGGGCACCGGCACCGTCGGGGGGGTTCTGGCTGTAGGCGGGTGTTCTGTGGCGCAGCTTCTGCACCTGGGGACCACACGGCACACGTTGTTCATTTACTTGGAGACTTGGACGCGGTGGCTTGTCCTGCCCACTCCCGGTGCCACCGCCCAGACGCTTTTGCTCCTCAAGCGCCATTCGTGTCCCGATGCGAACCAGAGGCCTTCTTGTTTCCCTGCCCGGCCCGATGCCACCTCCGACCCCACAGGCCCTCTCTCCTCGCCCGTCAAGCTCTGCCTTCCACCAGCACAGGCCTGTGGTGACTGTGTTCCCAGAAGCCCTTCTGCCCCCACCGAACCTGTTCGTTTCACAAAAGCAACCTGTGTTCCCTGGAGAACCTCAGAAGGCCGCCGCCCCCGCCCACCGGGGATCAGTCCCGTCTCTGGGGCAGCCCCCCTTGTAGACTCAAACACACGCAGGAAACACAGATTCCCGACCCATCAGTGGGCTGTCGCCTTGTGTTCTCACCGTGAACACGGCCCACCGTCCTCACCCCTAAGGATCACAGGACTTTGGCTTGTTTGACATTTTCATGATTTAATCAGCCTTCTCTTGAGAGCTCATGCTTTCCGAACTGCAGACAATGCTGCAGTGAACATCTTCACCCAGTCGAGTTCCTTCAGTCTCGCAGGGACTCCCCAGGATAATTTCCTAGTGGTGAGATTGCTGCATCCAGGAGAATGCAGTCCTAAGGGCTCTGTAGGAACAGCCAAGTAGAGGAGCAGGGGAGGGGGAGGAGAAGGAGAGTGGGGAGGGGGAGAGGTGGAGAGAGGGAGAGGGAGAGAGGGGGAGAGACCAGAGGAGGGGAGGAGGAGAGGGGAGGGAGGAAGAAGGAAGGAAGAGAAGTGGGGAGGAGGGAAGGGGAGGGGGAGGAGCAAGGAGGAGGAGGATGAGGAGAAGGGGAGGGAGGAAGGAGGAGAGGAAGGAGTGAGGAGGAGATGGCAGAAAACAAGAGAAGGGATGGGGAGGAAAGTCTGGGCAGGTGGTTCATCCCGGCCTGGGGAGGGCTCTGGAGCCTGCCCAGTGGGAGGGTGAAACTGGGCCACTCACAAAAATTAACTTGAAACAGATTAAAGACTTAAACATAACACTTAAACCTGTAAAATTCCGAAAAGAAAAATATAGGGGGAAAGTTCCTTGGCATTGGTCTTGGCAATGATTGTTTGCATATGACACTAAAAACACAAGCAATGAGAGCAAAATTCACTAAGTGGAAGGACATCGAATTAAAGGGCTCCGCCCAGCAGAGAAACCATGGACACAGTGAAAAGGCAAATACAGCAAAGGAAAAACATTTGCGAACCACAAACATGGTAAGGGGTTGGTATTCATAATATATAAGGAACTCACACAGCTCAAGAGCAGAAAACTAATAATAATCCAATTAAAAAGTGGATTTTTAAAAAAATGACATTTTCCCAAAGAAGACCTACAAATAATTAACAGGTACATGAAAAGATGCTCCACATCACTAGTCATCAGGGAAATGCAAATCAAAGTCACGATGAGATGTCACCTCACCTGTGTTAGAAAGGCTGTGGTCAGAAGGACAGCAGAGAACAAATGTCGGTGAGGACTGGGAGAGAAGGGAGCCCTCGTGCACAGTTGGTGGGACTGTAAGTTGGTGCAACCACTATATGAAACACTACAGAGGGTTCTCAAAAAATCAGAAGTAGAAATACCATTTGAGCAGCAATCCCACTTCTGAGTGTATATCCAATTTAAGCAGGCTCCCTGCGCAGCATGCAGCCTAATGCAGGGCTCGAACTCATGACCCTGAGATCAAGACCTGAGCTGAGATCAAGAGTCAGGCGCTCAACCAACTGACCCATCCAGACACCCCTGAAATCACTATCTTGAAGAGATATTGACACCTCCATGTTTATTGCAGCATTATTTACAGTAGCCAAGGTATGGAAACAAGCCAAGTGTCTTTCGGTGGATGAATGGATTGAAAGTGTAATACATACACACTCGGACTAAAATATTGTTCAGCCATTAAAAAGAAGAGAATCCTACCTTTCTGACAGCATGGATGGACCTTAGGGACATGATGCTCAGTGAGAGAAGTTTACTTCTTCCTTTCCAATTTGGATGCTGTTTATTTCCTTTTCTTGCCTGATTGCTGTGGCCACGACTTCCAGTACTCTGCTGAACAGAAGCAGCAAGAGTGGGCATCCTTGTCCTGTTCCTGATCTTAGAGGAAAAGCTTTCAGCTTCTCACCATTGAGTATAATATTGACTGTGAGCTTGTCCTTATGTCTTTACTAGGTTGAGGAATGTTCCCTCTCAACCCCGTTCACTGAGTTTTTATCATGACTGGAATTGCATTTTGTCAAACGCCTTTTCTACATCTACTGAGATCACATTGACTGATTTGCAGAAGTTGAACCATCCTCGCATCCCTGGAATAGATCTCATTTGATCATGGTGTATGATTCCTTTAATGTGCCATAAAAATATGTTTGTTTTGATACGTGACAGCTGGAAGCATGTTTAACCCGCTGGCATCTTATGTGTGGAGGAAGCAGATACACTATGATTAGTGCTTCTACAGTGCTGGGCATATGTAAGCGTCCAGACCCCACGGGGGCACACCTGGGTGCCCTTTCCACGTCTGCAAGAGCCATGCCGAGTCTAGGGCTGTGTGAGGATCCAGTGAGCTTGCTTAGGCCAAGCCCCTAGAACAGCAAGCACGTATCGGGGGCGCGGTTCACATTACCTTGGAGCTCTCAAATATGTGGGACAGTCCAAGTCAACCATTTACAATTTTGAAAACTGGGTAACCTGCCCCTGAGGACAGATGGACTTCCAAACACAACAGGACAAAGCAAGGAGAACCTTGATCACACAAGTGATCTTCCAGGAGTCACCAGACAAGCGAGAGCCTGTCTTTCACAATCGATTTGGTGAAAACCCTCCCACTGAGGGGGAAAGAGAAGAAAGTGTGAGGAAACCGAGGTAGGACAGAGGCAGAGGGTTAAAGACCACAGAGTGCAGCCACCTTGCTGTCCATGAGTTGGAGAGTCCCTGGGTGCTCCCAGGAAACCAAGCAGAGTGAGAAGTGGCTGGCAGAGGGAGACAGCCGTGCGCAGAGACACCGGCGCAGTGTTGTCGCAGCTCCGTGCCGCACACACTCGTTTTCAGAGCGCTGAGCTTTCGGGTTTTAATTTTCTAATTAAGAAGGAAAAAAATTGCCAGAATGCTTGGTATTCAAATGGGAAGTAAAATGTGTGTAAAATCAATATTTTAAAGGATCAATTTGCTTTTTAGCTCCGGCTCTTCCTTCTTTTCTATTTACGTTTATTGTAAAAAACCACTCATAAGACAAACCCAAGTCACTTGCACTGATTTATCAGATAGGATGGGGTGAATCTGGAATTACTCAGTAACCTAACAGAAATAGAAGGAATTAAAAACCATCTAGGCGATCAACCACTTTGTGTGTTTTACTAAATTCAAACACCAAATACTTTAGAAAGAGGGGACCCAGAGGTATTAAGCAATGCGATATTAACATTCCCCAAGAGATCATAATAAATATACTTTTATCCAGATGTGAAATGGTGCCAAAATGCCCTGAGTGTTTAGTGGAGACAATGTTTCCTCACATACACAATATAAATAAGAGGTTGTAACTATTCACAAATAGAAAGCCCCTATTGATTTGGGTCCCCTTTAAACCTTTTTAAACTGCTGAAACCTTAATTCCCACCAATCAAAATAATCCTTAGGGATTCATCTGTTCATTTATAAAACAAGAGCCTAAAATCTCCTCCTCATCAGGTAATCACTGAGTCCTTTGGAGGTTACTAAAAGCGATTTGATTTCAATTTATTAACTAAAAATAGGAAGTTAAAGGAGCAATCTATAACTGTATTGTGGTTTTGTAAACAAACATTCATTTCTCTCCATTCAGTGAAACATGGATTACTAATATTGAATAACAAACAAGACTGATTTGATTAATTTAATAATCTGAGTGGTTTCTATTTTTGGAGACATTTATTACAAAAGGAGATCATTTTTAAACAAACTTTTTATTCTAGAATAGTGTTAGATTTACAGAAAAATGTGAACATGGCACAATTCTCATACCCTACACCACATGCAAGAACGATTATATTATTTATTGGCCTATATGTGGTGTGTATTATTAAATTAGAGCCCACACCTTTTTTATTTTATTTTTTTATAATAAATTTACTTTTTATTGGTGTTCAATTTACCAACATACAGAATAACACCCAGTGCTCATCCCATCACGTGCCCCCCTCAATGCCCGTCACCCATTCACCCCCACCCTCCGCCCTCCTCCCCTTCCACCTCCCCTAGTTCGTTTCCCAGAGTTAGGAGTGTTCATGTTCTGTCTCCCTTTCTGATATTTCCCACACATTTCTTCTCCCTTCCCTTATATTCCCTTTCACTATTATTTATATTCCCCAAATGAATGAGAACATACACTGTTTGTCCTTCTCCGATTGACTTACTTCACTCAGCATCATACCCTCCAGGTCCATCCACGTTGAAGCAAATGGTGGGTATTTGTCGTTCCTAATGGCTGAGGAATATTCCATTGTATAGATAAACCACATCTTCTTTATCCATTCATCTTTCGATGGGCACCGAGGCTCCTTCCACAGTTTGGCTATTGTGGACATTGCTGCTAGAAACATCGGGGTGCAGGTGTCCCGGCGTTTCATTGCATCTGTATCTTTGGGGTAAATCCCCAACAGTGCAATTGCTGGGTCGTAGGGCAGATCTATTGTTAACTCTTTGGGGACCCCCACACAGTTTTCCAGAGTTAGAGCCCACAACATATCTTAGTATGGTTCTGCTGATCAATCAATATTGACAGATCATTATCAACTAACGTTGATAAAGTTTTGTATTCCTGTCCTTTCTGCTCCAGGTCCCCTCTTCCCCCCCACCCCGACACTATATGACATTCAGTTGCCACATGTCCCTAGACTCTTCTTGGCTGTAACCATTTCTCAAACTTTTTCTTGCTTTGGATGATTTTTACAGTTCTGAGAAATCTTGGTCAGGTGGTTTGCATAATTTCTGCAAACTTGGGAGTGTTTGATGTTCTCCAGCGATTACACTGGGGTTATGGGCTCTCAGGAGGAAGACCACAGAGGAAGAGCGCCCCTGGCCATCAGAGCCAGGGCACGTGCCACCAGCAGGACTCCTTTCCTGGCCACTGGGATCACGGGGCTGAGGTCATGTCTGCGAGGTTTCTCCCCTTTGCATGCTGGGCGCTTCGGAGAGAAGGCGCTGTGCACAGCCCACATTTGAGGGATGGGGAGCCGTGTTCCACCTCCTTGAATTCTTCTGTGTGAGAGATTTGTCTAGTCTTGCATTTATTTATAGCACATTCATGCATATTTATTTTATTCTATGGGTTATAAACCAATTACTACTTTATTTCATGTGCTGCCATACCTGCCCCAGCTTTGGCCACGGGCCCGTCTTTCGTGCGGCTCCTCTGTCTCCGCGGCATCGTCCTGTTTCTTCAGACACCTCCTGTCCTGGTGCCACCAGGTGCTCCACGCTCACCTCCTGTGTTCTCTGATGGGCCCAGAGCCAGCCGGTCCTCCCAGCAGCCGTGGGGCCCTTTCCCAGAGGAGGGGAGTATCAAGTGCTGAGCACAGGTCGTGATGAGGCCTCACGGCCTCCAGGCCCCCGGCTCCCAGGGAAACAGAACATGTGTGTGCTAACCCACGTGAACACACACATCAGTAGCCACTGCTGCATGCGCCATCTGAGTCTACACTAGCTGAACACGAGTTCACACTGATGTCTGAGACTTTCACCCAATACTCTCAGTCCACTGCTCCCTCCTCCCTTGCTCGTCTGTGAGCTCCCTCTGTCACAGTGGGTAGTCTGCTCCCACCGCCCACATCCACTCGCCTGGCTGCACAGTGCCCCGTCCACGCGGCAGTTCCAGAGCTGTCCCCTCTTCCACCTCGAGAAGCAGCTCCTTGGCTGGAGGACGGTGCTGTGAACTGGTCCTCCCACCGTTAGCCTATGGCCTCTGCTCATCTCTGAAGTTACGAGGGCCAGCGCCTCACCCCCACCCTTTTCATGAAGCTCCTTCACACACTTGTGACGGCTCTTTCTCAGTCTGTTTTCCACCTGGGATCCCCAAACTCCCGTGTGAGTTTTTTAAGTTGTGTGCATGAAGGTTCACTCTGTGCTGTGAGGTCCTGTGTTCCCAAACACCCAGGGTCATGTATCCACCATCCAAGAGTCGCTGCCTAAAGCTCCCTGGTGCTTTGAGCATTCCAACCTCCCAGCTCATGAACATCCTCGAGCCACTGAGAGCAACCTGTCTACCAACACTATATTTCTACACTTTGGCCTCTTCCAGAATGTCCTATCAATTGAATCAACACCACGTAGCCTCTCACTTCTCAATATCCAGCTCAGACCCATGCCGGTAGGGTCGCTCACTCCTTTTCATCACCGAGGGGCATCCCACCATACTAATGACCAGTTGGTGTACCCATTCACCTACCGAAGCCCAGCGTCATTGCTTCCCACTGGGGTGACTGTGAATAAGGGTGCCTCATATGCAGCTTTTTGTACAGATATCATTTTTTAAATCTGTTGAAAACTACCCAGAAGCACAATTACTGGATCATTCAGTAAGGCTGTTCAGTGTTATCCGAGACTTTGAAGGTCTTCCAAAGCGGCTGTGCCATTTCGCATTCCCACCCGCAGTGAATGAGAGCTCCTGCTGCTCCACATCCTCGCCAGAAATTGGTATAAAACCATTTTCACATTTTAGTCATTCTTTTTTTAGAAAGGATTTTATTTATTTGAAACAGAGAGTATGCACGAGCAAGAGAGAGTATGAGGGGCAGAGGGAGAGGGAGAAGCAGAGTCCCTCTGAGCTGGGAGCCCCATGAGGGACTTGATCCAGGACCCTGCGATCATGACCTGAGCCAAAGGCAGATGCTCAACCAACTGAGCCACCCAGGTGCCCCCATTCCAGTTGTTCTGACAAGCTCTGGTCACATCTCAATGCCGTGGCCCCGTACAGTGACAGGTGATGTCCGGAATCCGTGCATCCTCACTCAAGGTCTGTGTATTGCTTTTAGAGCAACGGCCAACCAGATCCATTGTCTATTTTTTAATCAAGCTGCTTGCTCTTTATTATTGAGTTGTGAGAGTTCTTTGTATATTCTGGATGCACGGCCTTTACCAGGAAGGTGATTTACAAATATTTTTTCCACATCTGTGGCTAGAGATTGCTCAATTTTACTGATTTTCCAAGGACCTAGTTTTTCATTTTGTTGATTTTATTTGTTGTGTACCTGTTTTCAATGTTGTTGACTTCTGGCCTAATTGTTATGATGTACTCTGTCCCGCTTGCACGAGCCCTAAATTGTTCGTCTTACTCCATTTCCCATAGCGGAAGTTCAGGTGACCAGCTTTAGATCCTCCTTGTTTTCTCATATGTGCATTTCCATGCCGTACATTCCCCTTCACCAACTGCATTAGCTGCATTTCACAAATTTTGATAAGTTGAATTTTCCAGAGCTTTAGCACCCATAAAGGAAGCAGACACACTTCCCAGCACTACACCAATGCCAATACCAAAACCAGGTAAGATATTATAAGAAATGTATTTTCTCTCAAGACTTCTTCTTTGATCTATAGGGTTTTTTTTTTTTAATGTGTTGTTTAAATTAGCAAATACGTGAAGATTTTTCAGCTTTCTGCTCTTTATTTCTAGTTTAATTTCATTATGGTCTGAAAACATACTTTATATGGATCTATTCCTTTAAATATGTGAAAGCAGGGGCTCCTGGGTGGCTCAGGTGGTTGAGCCTCAGACTCTTGATTTCCCCTCAGATCTCTGGGTCATGAGACCAAGGCCCAGGTCAGGCTCCACATTCAGTGGGGCGTCTGCTTGGGATTCTCTGTCTCCTGCTGCTTCTGCACACCGCCCAACTCCGTGCAAGCTCTGTCTCTCTTAAATGAATGAATGAATGAATGAATGAATGAATGATATTCTCGAAAAAAGTGAGAGGTTCTGGCCACACAGCCCATCCTTTCAGACAGGATGGATAGTAGGGTCTCGGCTGGGGTCCGCGGGGCTGGAGGTTCAGGCTCAGATCTGAGCCCCACGCCCCGAGCTGTGCACACCTCCTGCCGCTCATCAGCGCTGGTGCAACAATGTCCTTCCCCGCCCATGGCTCCGGGTCCCCGTCACATGGGCCACGCGGTTGCCATCAGGACCACAGGTGCTTAGGAAGGCGCCAGGGGCAGAGCACGTGCCCCGTGCATTTTGGCTGCCGTGTGCTGCGCAGGGCCGCGCCCTTGAAGGCCGGCTGGGCACGTCTGCGAGACGGCAGGTGGAGCTCAGGGCGGTTCTGAAGGTGGCCTTATCGACCCGCTTCCCGGGATGGGGGTGTCTACGGGGGTCCCTGTGCTGCCGTCCCCTCTGCTCCTGACAACGTTTCCCGTTTCCACGGTGGATTCCACCCCTGAGTCTGAGAGTGGGGGGTGTGGAGTCCTGGCCCCCCCAGAGGACCCTCCCACGGATGACTTCCCCTTGCACCTGGAAGTGGGGACTCACACACCAGGACGGGAGCGAGTGTGAGGCCTGGTGCTTGCCGGGCGCCCTCCCATCGGTCTCAGACGCCCCTGGTGGCAGACAGTCCCCGGCACGGACACTGCGGCTCCTGGACACAGGGGGTGTCACTGTCCATCATTCCTTCATCCACTCAACAAGTCATATACATCCAGGAAAGATTCTGGTGTTTCCCGACAGACACTTGAGTGTCAGCCCTTGGCATGGTGAGCCTAGTGCCATAAGCGAGGACAGCACAGGTGGCCCCCTCCCTCCGGGCCACGGACCTCATGCAGAGGAGCACGCTGGCACACCGGGACACGGTGACAGGTGATATCGCAGGGAGGAGCAGTTTGGGCCTGGGTGGGGGGCGGGCTGGTCTGCAGGGTAGCATGGAGCCAAGCTCTGAAGGCAGACAAAAAACCAGATGTAGGGAACATTTTGTCCTGTCCTTCCGTGGTTATTCATCACCCCCAGGGCCCCTGGGCGTCTGGTGTCAGGTTGTTGAGACTCTCGTCCACCCTCAGCCTCAAACCCACTTGTTTTCAGTGAGACCAGTGAGCACATCAGGAATCTCTGGGGAAAGAGAGAACCAAGGTCAAAGAGAATGAAGGGTTTTCAAAAACCATAAAGTGACATAAGTTCCTGAGATTCCTGGTGAGAAGGACAGACTTGGTCTCGGCGCATTCCCAGCACGGAGCCCCCGAGCCCCCCCAGATTCCCTAAGGCGGGGGCTCAGGTGTCTCCTGTTATGCTGAGGAGGTGAGGTCAGGAAAACACCTGATGGGGGGCTGGTTGCCAGGGGGCCGACCACGTGCTTACAGGTGGGACCCCCCAGCCCCAGCCCCACCCCCAGCCTCTGCCCTCGGGAGGGGCGGGGCCGCAGGGTGAACCCACAGCCATGACTGGTGATTTCATCAATCCCGTCCTTGGGATGAAGCCCCAGAAACCCCCACAAGGACGGGGTCTGGGGAGCTCCCGGGCTGGTGAGCAGGTGATGTGGGGACCATGGGCCCTGGGGGCCTGGGAAGACAATGCCCCCCCCCCCCCCGGCAGCTCTCCCTTCTGGCTGTGCACCTGTGTACATGATAAAGTTATCACATCCTTCAACAAGCTGGTAAACGCCCGTGTCTCTCGTTTCTGTGAGCTGCTGCAGCAAATTACCTGGCCCCAAGTTGGGGGTCCCCAGAGCCTCCAATCTGCAGCTGGTTGGTCAGAAGCACCGGTGAGAGCCTGGGGTTGGGACGCAGGGTGGGTGTTGGGGTGTTGGGGTGGGTAGTCGGGGGCCAGATGGGGGATGGGACACAGGACGATCTTCCAGGTCTGGGCACTTACCCGTGAGATCAATGTTGTTTCCAAATACTGTCAAAATCCAGGTGAATTGTAGGACATCCGGCTGGTGTCGTGGAGAGTTCTTGGGTGGAGGGCAACCCCCCCAACACACACATACACACACACACACACACACCTGCTGGAATTGGCCCAGAACCTTTCCCACTCGGTGAGCAGAAGTGTGCCGGGTCCCAGGACCACCATTGGATGCGTTCCCCAGGCCCCGGAGCTCTGCGCTGGCCCCAGATGAGGCTGTGGGGTCAGGGGCACAGGCTGAGCTGGGGTCTGGACGCCAGTTCCAAGAAGCCAGCGTGCTTGGTGTGGCCAAGGACTTGGCAGGACCGCCGCCCCACGTCCCTTGGGTCACCCAGTGGAGAACCCGGCAGAGGACAGTGGGGTGGGAGCTGCAGAGACGGGCGCCCTCCGGGAGCGGGGGAGTAGGACCCCGTAAAGGACGCCACCGAGGCGGCCGAAGCCAGTGCGCAGAGGGCGGAAGGGGGCGACCGGGCAGGCGAAGGCCTGGCTCCCCCGGGCAGCGGGGGACGCTGGCGGCAGGTGCAGCAACGGCCGAGCCTCTCCCGTGGGCCGCCAGCCTGGCCCCTCCTCGCTCGTTCTGGCCCCGGGCCTCTGTTTGCAGGCCTCAGGGGCCCTGGCTCCCCTCTGCTCCCCCACCCCCGGCCTCTGGGCGCCCAGAAGCTTCCAGGGAAGAAGCGGGCCTCGTCATTGGGGAAACGGGACCGATTTCCGTGCTGACCTGAGAGCTCCCTGGGGCAGCACCTGTGTCCCCCGCTAACCTCCCGTGGGAACCGCACTTGACACCTCACCCCGACCCCAGAAAGCTGGGTAAACTGAGGCCTCAGTGTCTGTCACGGGGGAAGCCAGGAGTGGCCAGGATGGCATGAGACGGGCGTGTGGGGTGCAGAGGAGCGCGGCTCGGCCCCCAGCTCGGCCCCCGCCGGCCGGGGCTCACCTTCCTCTAGACTCTTCACGGAAAGAGAGAAGCCCCGCGGGGCTCGTCACCTGTTCCCCAGCCGAGGTCGTCGTGGGGAGAATCTGGAGCTTCGGCCGCAGCTGCAGGAGCCCACAGGGCCCAGGCCCCCACCCGGTGGCAGGTGCCCGGAGCCCGCACGAGCCGCCACCAGGAAGGGCCCGGACACCAGGGGCCCCAGGTTTGCCGCTTCTGCTGCGTGGGGGGTTAGTTCTGGGCGATCCTGTTCTGTGCGATTCCGTGGGTTCCTGCGGTGCCCCCCACGGGCAGGACCAGACCGTCCATCCCAGCAGGTCCCACCCCCTCCCGGCCCCCCGGCCCTGACTGCGGGCACCAAAATTCTGCTCCCCATTTCCAAGCTTTTGTCACTTCACGAATGTGCTACAGATGGAACCCCACAGTGACCCGGCGACAGCGTGAGACTCGGGAACATCGCCACGTCGTGTGTAGCAATAACTCGTTCACTTTAGGGGCTGAGAGCTGCTCCTGGGGGATGGGCCCAGCCCGCGGGACCACTGCCCACTGCAGGGCACCCGGGCGGCTCCCAGGTCAGGGGCTCTTACCAATAAAACTGCTTTGACTATTCATGGACAGGTTTCCAGGGAAAATAATTCCATTTCTCTGGGATGCATGCCCAGAGGTGCAGTTTCTAGGTCACACGGTAGCTGCACGTTTAGTTTAAAAAAAAAAGAAGATTTTATTTTTTCATGAGAGACACAGAGAGAGAGAGAGAGAGAGAGAGGGAGAGAGGGAGAGGCAGAGACCCAGGCACAGGGAGAAGCAGGCTCCATGCAGGGAGCCCGACGCAGGACTCAATCCCGGGACCCCGGGGTCACGCCGTGGGCCGCAGGCGAGTGCTTAACCGCGGAGCCACCCAGGGGTCCCTGGTACGTTTAGTTTTGAAGAAGCCAGCAGACTGGTCTCCCAGCGCCTGTGCCATCTAACCACGGCCAGCCGTGAGGAGAGATCCAGGTTCCCCCGGCGTTTGGTGGCTGCAGGAGGAGCTGAGAGGGGTGACGGCCGCTGGACCCACGAGGCCATCAGCTGCCAGGGGCTGCCCATCCCCTCCCGCCCTCGGGTCGCAGCTCTGCCCGCTGCTCCCATGGGGTGCAGCTGCCAGACGGCGCGTGCAGCTGGGCCACCTGGATGGCGCGTGTGACGGAACTCGTCAGGCTCACTCCTTAACTCGCAAGATTCCAGCGGGCAGGGACGGAGACCCACTGGTCACGCAGCCACTCACGACCAGCCTGGCAAGTACGTTCCTTTGCTTATTCAACCTGCCACCCACCAGCCAGGAGGGGCCTCCTGTGTCTTGGATCTCACCTGCCCTCCACGAGTGCAGGGGCCCATGTCCAACCAACGGAGAGGTCACTTGTTACCGTTCTGAGCGGTGTGCAGTGATGTCCCACTGTGGTTTCCATAACGCGTCCCTGATGGCTGTGTTGCTGGGCATCACCTCCTGTGCTTCGCTGCCAACCCTACCTCCTTGTCAAGAGACTGACTGCCGTCTCTGCCCATTTTGTGATTGGATCGCGCATTACTGTTAACTTGTAAGGTTTTATCTATTCTAGATACTAGTTCTCTTTGGAACATATGGTTTGCAAATTTTTTCTCCCAGCCTGTAATCTTTTCATCCTGGTCACATGGTCCTGCACAGAGCACGAGTTTGAGTTTTTGATTCCGCTGAGGTCCAATTTATCCATCTTCCTTTTATGGATGGTGCTTTTGGTGTCAAGCCTAAGAACTCTGGCCCTAGACCCTGAAGAGCTTCCCTTTTTCCCCAAAAGTTGTGGTTTCACTCTTTACACTTAAGTGCAGGACCTACTTAGAGTTCATTTCAAGGTGTAAAGTGTAGGTCAGGTTTCATTTTCTGAGTGTGCCTGTGGATGTCCAATGGCTCCAGCACAACTTGTTGTTAGACCTGCCTTCCTCCACTTAAGCGCTCTTGCATGTTTGTTGAAAGTCGGTTGGGCTCCTTTGTGTGGGTCCATGGCCAGATTCTCTGTTTTGTTCATCAGTCTGTGTCTATCATGCCCCGATACCACACTGTCCTGGTTACAGTAGCTACCTAAGGCTTACCACAGCCTACAGTTTGCAGAGCAAGACACACTCCCCAGTGTCGTCGAGCCAAGGAAAGAACCTCAATCCCACCATGACAACATGTGACCCGGGGCAGGACTCTTTCTACCAGAGCCAGCCAGCTGGTCAGTGTCTAGGGTGGGCAAGGAGTCTAGGATCTAGCAGGAAAGGGACGACCTCCCCACCAGCCACTCGTCACTGAATGGGGTCCCTGGTCAGTCCCTCCCGTGGATGTTTCTTTCCACTGCTTTGATGGAAAGACTCCCTTGTCCCCTTTTGCCAGCCTCAGGGCCTGGACCACCTCCCTCTGTTGGGTCGGGGAGTGTAAGATCCCCCCCACTGAATTGCTGTTCATCCCTCGGGTCCCACGGTAGCCTACCCTCCTCCTTCCTCTCGCTGCCTCTTGCTTTATTTCCAGGGCAAAGAGGAATATGGAGAAGCAGGTCTACTCTACTATGTCCAGGCTGGAGGCCTCGCTGTATTATTTTTATGTAGCAGATCTTTGGTTCAAACTCACGTCTTTCACCCTAATTCTCCCTCTGCATCTTTTGTGCTATAATGACTCTCAAAGACAAGTTTTCAAGCAAATGAACAGCATGACAATTCAGATCGTTAAGGGACTCCAACACCATCAGCCCCGGGTGTTGTTTCAGGGCTTCCAGATGCCATACGTGATACGTGAATGAGCTTCAATCCTCACAACATGCCAATTGTCCATGTAGACCAGCCCACATTGTTGCAAAATTCAAAAAACATAAAAAAATCTGTCTTCTTTCAAGAAATGATGGAAGCCTAGGAAAGCTATGACTCGAAACCCTTGACACATATTCATTATGTAAATCTATTGTCACACCAAGTGTAGAAATAAAAGGAAAAAAAAGAACTCAAGTAAATCTCACATAGACCAGAATCGTAACCATGACTCCAGTGCTCCAGGCTCCCCCAGAGAGCACTATAATTAGTGTTCTAATTCTGCTACACCCCCACAACCAAATGCTCGGTTTTCATGGTGTGGTTAGAGAGGCAGCACTTTGTAGATGGGACACCAGGAGTATGGAGCTGGTGGCAGCACATCATGAAACCCCTAGTGGTGTGTGAACAGCTATTGAACACCTCAATCCCCAGGTCCCTCCTCCCAGACATTCCCCAGAAAGTCTGGCACCTCGCTTTCCTCAAAACCTCCTGGAACAGAGTTTCCAAGTGGTCAGAGACTTGGGGTTAGTAGGACCTGAAGCTATGGACGAAATGATAAACTGAAGACTTGAATGGTGAGGAACAGCAGCACACAGCTCATTCACCTGGTCCTTCTCTCACTAATTCAGCAATCCTTGAGTAGCGACTTTGAGCCACACAGAATGTCAGAGGCGCTCATGGAGCCTTAGGATCCACAGAAAGACCCAAACTGAAGAAGTACTAAACATAATTAAACAATAGAAAACACTAGAGGGACAACTTCCCAGTGCAAAGGAAACCTATGTGAGGGTCCCATATTGGCCTGGGGAGTTAGAGAAACCCACACTAGGAAGGGGAATCTGGACAAGACAGAGTCTGAGAGTGATAGGCTGCCCTAAAGCACCTGTGACTTCCCTGCTCTCAGCCATGGAGCCATCTGAGACAGCCACCCAGAGCCAACCTTCTCAAAGTCCCTCCAGAACTATCCAGAGCAGCCTTCCCAAACCCAGTCCTCCCATAGCCATCCAGACCCACTTTCCTAAAACTTATATTACAAAAGTATAATCCCATATATTAAAGAGGCTCATTGAACCCCAATCACAAGAATCATGACAAAAACTACATGTCGTACCATTTTGCCATGAACAAAGAGAAAATCTTAAATGCAGAAGAGAAATAAGACAACTACACGGAGAAGGATGAAGGTAAGGGCGAGTGCTAACTTCTCATGAAGACTTCTCGTTGAAGACAATGAAGAAATTTCTTTACCATTTGAAGAAAAATAACTGTAAACCTAGAATTCTTTATCCAAAAAGAATATCTTTCAAAAAATGAAAGTAAAATAAAATATTTTCCATCCATACTATAGCCAGAAGAACTTACCTCCAGCAAACAGAAGAAAAATTACACCAGATGGAAATCTGGACCAACGTAAAGGAATGCAGAGCATCAGAAATGATAAGTAGATGGGAAATTATGAAGACTTAAAAATGAATTAACCTTTATAAAAGATAGCTGAATGTTTAGAGCAATAATGACAAAACTATATTGTGGAATGTATAACATATGTAAAAGTAAAATACGTTACAATAATAGCACAAAGAACAGAAAGGAAGAAGTAGGAGCATAGTGTAAGTTGCATTTACTATATGGGAAGGGGCACGATCTTGCTCAAAGGCAGGTCAATTAAAGATTTATATCATAAACTCTAAAAAACTAAATAAACCACTAAAGTATCACAATAAAAAAATAGCCAATAATGTAGCAACATAAATGATATGGAATTATAAAAAAGAAATGGTCAATGAATCCAAGAGAAAGTAGAGAAACAAGAAAAAGAGAACAAACAAACGGGACAGTAGAAAACAAGTAGCAAGTGGATAGAATTAGACTCAACTATGTCCATAATCACACTCAGTATAAATGGTCCAAAACCCACTTAAAAGTTAGAGATTGTCAGATCCAATGAAAAACCACAGCCCCAGCACATAATAGCCACCAGAAAAATGACTTTATTTCTTTTAAGGTTTTATTTATTTATTTGAGAGAGAGAGTGAGAGGACAAGCAGGCAGAGCAGCGGAGGTAGAAGGAGAAGCTGAGCAGGGAGCCTGACTCGGGACTCTATCCCAGGACTCCAAGACCATGGCCCAGGCCAAAGGCAGACACCCAACCTACTGAGCCACCCAGGCGCCCCGAGAAAGTGACTTGAAATGCAAAGACACAAATAAGTTAAATGTAAAGGATGCAAAAAGATATTCCATACTAATCGAAAGCAAGTAGTCACACATTAATGTCTGACAAGGTTGATTTCAGACCCAGACTGTTAGAGGGGAGACACAGAACTATGTCGTGAAGAAATAGATGTCCGATCATCAAGAGGACATGACAAAAGTCCTAAGTGCTTATGTACCTAACAGAGCTTCAGGATACATGAAGCAAACATGATAAAGACAACGAGGTAGAAACAGTAGTCACGGATTTCAACATCCCTCTCAGTAAATTGATGGCGGATGTAGACAGCCCATCAGTTACAACACCGAGGACCTGACCTGAGGGACATTCCAGAAGAACAGGATACTTGGCAGCAGCAGAACATACATTCTTTCCAAGTGCAAATGGAATATTTGTCAAGATAATCCATAGTCCGGGCCATGAAACAAATCTTAACAAATTGTGAAGGATTTTAGTCATAAAGATATGTTCTCCAATCACGAAATGAAATTAGGTTGTAAATCAATACTAGAAACATGTCTCGAAAATCTGTGAATGTTTAGTAACTAAATAAAATGTTTCCAAATAAGACATTGAACAAAGAAGAAACTTTAAGAAGAAATTAGAAAGGGTTTTGAACTGAGTGACAATGAAATGCACTGTATCAACACGTGCAGGCTGCCGCTGGAGCAGCGTCTGGAGGGAAATACATATCACTTAGCACCTACCCTAGAAAAGTTTGTTTAAAACCAACAATTCCAACTTCCATCTTCCATCTTAGGAAACTGGGGGGGGGGGGGGGGGAATAAAAATCAACATAGTACGAGAAGGAAAAAAAAATCATACGGATGAGAATGGAAATCCATGAAAAAAAAAAAAGCAAAACAACAGCAAGAATCAATGAAACAGAAAGCTGGTTCCTTCAGAAAATTGATGTAATGAATAAGTCTTTGGCTAGATTGACCAGGAAAACCAAGAGAACAAAAAAGTCACGAACAGCAGGAGTGAGAAGTGGCAGCCCTTCAGGTGATATAGATATTAAGAGCATAATAAGGGACTATTGTGGACAGACGCATGCCAATAATTCTGACAACTAAGACAAAGTGGGCAAGGTCCTTGGATGACAAACTACCGAAGCTCACTCAAGAAAAGAAGACAAACAGCCTTATGTCTGTTAACAAAATTGAATTTGTAGTAAAAACCAAGGGACAGATAAAATTCCAGGCCCAGGGAGCTCCACTGGGGGAATCCACCAATATTTAAGAAATAAAATGGGGCACCTGGGTACCTCAGTCGGTGATGCAACTGCCGTCAGCTCAGGTCATGATCTCAGGGTCCTGGATTCAACCCTCATGTTGGGCTCCCTGCTCAGCAGGGAGTCCGCTTCTCCTTCTGCCTCTGCCCCTCCCCCCACTCATGCGTGCTCTCGCTCTCTCTCACTCACTCAAATAAATAAATAAAATCAAGAAAAAAAAAGAAAAAGAAATCAAACCAATTCTAGACAAACTGTGCAGAGAAGTGGACGGGGGCCTGCCCATAAGTGGCCGGAAGTCTCTGCTACCAAAACCAAAGACATTCCCCCAAAATAAAATAAAATAAAATATAATATAATATTTTCACAAGCATGGGTGTAAACATTCTCAACATAGTGTTAATAAATTGAAGCTAACAATATTTAAAAAGATAAATCACAACCAACTGAGGTTCAATGCAAGGTTGGTTTAAAATTAAACTATTGGGGACACCTGGGTAGCTCAGTGGTTGAGCATCTGCCTTCAGCTCAGGTCATGATCCCAGGGTCCCAGGATCGAGTCCTGCATCGGGGTCCCTGCAGGAAGCCTGCTTCTCCCTCTGCCTATGCCTCTGCCTCTGTGTGTGTGTGTCTTTCATGAATAAGTAAACAAAATCTTTTTTAACTAATCAAATTAAATTAACAACTAGTATAATCCACCATATTAATAGGCAGAAAGGAAAACGCACATGTCATCTCAATGCAGAAAAAGCAGCATCCATCCCCAGCAAATTAAAAACAGAAGGGAACTTTTTCAAACTGATTAAAGTCGTGTACAAAAACACCATAGCTAACATCACCTTGACAGAAGAGCAGTAGACACTTTCCCTCTGAGATCAGTGACAGGACAAGGCCTCCACTTTTCACTGTTCTGTGTGACATTCTTATGCGGTTCCAGCCACTTCAGTAAGACAGGAAAAAGAAATAAAAGGGAGCAGAGAAAGAAAAGTCTTTTCAGCAAATCTGTGCTGAAACAGCTAGAGATAGATAAATACCAAAAAAGGAACGAGAAGAAGAAAGAAAAGAAGGAAAAGGAAAGAAAGAAGAAAGAAAGAAAGAAAGAAAGAAAGAAAGAAAGAAAGAAAGAAAGAAAGAAAGAAAGAAGTTGATAAATTGCATCATATACAAACATAAAGTTAACCACGGTCCTAAATGTACAGCCTGAAACATCACACTTCCACAAGAAAATATAAGAAAATGTCTTTTTATTTATGTTGGACTAAGATTTCTCTGATGCAACATAAATATGATCCATAAACACAAAAAAATGATAAATTAATCTTCATGAAAATGTACAGCTTCTGCTCTTATAAAGAATAAAAAGACAAGCCACAGATGGAAAGACAATATTTTCAAAATACGTCTCAGCAAACCACCAAAACTGAGGAAGCAAACCAAGAAAGAAAGAAAAAGACAGGAGTTCCACCAGCCAGAGAGCAAGCAGGAGAGGGGTGAAGAATTTCCCAAGACCTTGTCTTGGGAAAGGGGCTTGTCTGTCCGCGGAGCAGGAGAGATGCGTGTGAGACCGACAGTGTTCGCCACAACAGCTGCTGTGTATTGAGTGTATGAAGAGGAGATTTTTCCACTCAAGGATGAATTTCTGATGGTGTGATGGTTAATCTGATGTGTCAGGTCGCCTGGAGTGTGGTCTCAGAGAGCCGGTCAAACACTTTTCTGGCTGTTTCTCTGAGGGTGGCTTTGGATGAGATTAACATTTAAATCAGGCGGGATCCCTGGGTGGTGCAGCGGTTTAGTGCCTGCCTTTGGCCCAGGGCGCGATCCTGGAGACCTGGGATCGAATCCCAAGTCGGGCTCCCGGTGCATGGAGCCTGCTTCTCCCTCTGCCTATGTCTCTGCCTCTCTCTCTTTCTCTCAGTGTGACTATCATAAATAAATAAAAATTTAAAAAAAATTTAAATCAGGCAATTTTGAGTAAAGCAAATCACCCTCCATAATGTGGGTGGGCCTCGTCCAATCAGGTGAAGGCCTGCCTAGAACAAAGGCTGACTCCCCCGAGCAAGGGAGAAGTCTGCTCTTCCTGGGCCTCCAGCTGCCGGCCTTCCCCCGGCAGATTTTGGAGTCACCAAGTCTCCACCATCGTGTGAGCCAACTCCCTAAAGTAGATCTACTTACACACTTACCTCCAGTTGGTTCTGTTTCTCCCTGACTCACACGGCTGGCTTTCCAGACTGCGAGGGGTCTGTTGGCCACCGACACCCGGACTGTTAAGCCAGAGTCACACATGTTGATTAGGCCTCATCCTGCCTCACGAACCACAATTTCCAGAAATGAAAACTTGTGCGAGCCTGGAAATGGCATGTGAGCCTCCCAGGTTCCCAAGCTGCACCTGGTGCTTACGTGTTAGGAAACACCCTCGCTGGCCATCAGTCTGATTCTGCGGCAGAGCCGAGTCTGCACCGCGGGTGGGAGGAGGCGTGAGTTTGTGCGTGGGGAGGCATGCGAGGGGGCGCCAATCTGTCCCTTCCACGCAGGAACGCGGACAGCACCCGAGCCTGGAAACCAAGAAGTTGCAGCAGATACTCATTCTTCAGATACAAGGACGCGGAGAACAGACAAGCATCTCAAAGGGTCCAGAGTGGCTGCATCTGGGGCCTAAGAGTTTGGGGTGGGTAGGGACTGAGCAGTGATCACGGCTTCCCTTCAAAGTCCAGAGCTTTTGTCCTACAAATTATAAAGTTACAGCTTATAACCTCTTGGTGTCAGTTTATTAAAAAAAAAAAAAAAAAAAAATCAGTCGACCAGATATCTGAAACCGCCACATGGAAGACACTGTGCTGGGCTCAGTAAGAAGAGAATTAATGTCCTCAAAAAGCTTCAGAAGATTTAGGCATTTTCAACCAGAGCAGTCAAATATCTGAACCATGTAATAAACAGTATCAAACAACTGAAAACAATAAAAGTGATACAAAAAAATAAAAAAAGAATGTGTAACTGGATTGTCTCTGGTCTTCCCAAGACACCACAAACTTAACAAATGCATTTAGGTTTTACTAAAAACCAAAGCAAAATCACCTAAGTCCAGAAAACACTTTTCGTTTCATTTCTTTTCTTTTCTTTCTTTTCTGTTGTCTTCATCAATTTATATGAACCAAATCCATTGTGAAATGAGAGTAGCAAGTATCTCAGAGGAAATCGTTGCTTAACTGTTGGAGGTTAATGTGTGTGAAATTAATCT